>NW_024667858.1:0-686 GCF_008729295.1 Plectropomus leopardus | reverse complement strand
ACAAATGAACTGTTCTGGTGAAGGACAGGCAGGGTTATGTCATTAGGGGGAACATGTGTGTGCATGTGTCAGTTGTATGCAGGTGTGAAAAAAAACATAGTTCAATTTGACTGGGGAATTTAGCAGTGACAGAAACTCATTATCGTGTTGCTGTAAGTCTCATCTATTTAAATAATCATTTTTTTACTTTATCAAAAAGCAGCAACTTCTTTCCCAAGCTGTTCTGCACTAACAATCACACACAAAAATGTACTGCAGAAGAGGAGCAGCAGTAATCACATTTTTATTGATTTGTTTGAACTTGTTGCTTCACAACTTACTGGAGGTAGAATAACACTTTACTAACTTTACTTCTGACCGTGTACATGGGTGTATTATGGGACAGTGGACCTCTGGGCACAGACATGCAGCGGGCCCCACTACCTTGATTCCACGAAGGCAAGATGAAGAGATTTTTTAGATGCTTAGTCTTTGAATGTCTTTGTATTTGCTTTTCCTCTCTTTCTGGCCATTCTTTTGTGTCTTGATTGTCATTGTCTCTTGTTTTTTTATGTCTCTTTAGAGTCGCTTTGATCTCATTGTAGTTTTTTTTCATCTCTCTATGTTCATTTGTGTATCTTTCTGGTCATTTTAAACCTCTTGATAGTCTTTTTATATCTCTTTGTAGTAAATTGGAATCTTTTTGT
>NW_024667857.1:0-496 GCF_008729295.1 Plectropomus leopardus | reverse complement strand
CTCCTGAGTAACATATTTGTTCAGTACATCCCGCCCATCCGTACATCGCAACATAGTCCGTGCGTAATTTCATTTAATTTATTTTGATCCTGCATTTCATTTTGATCCTGCATTTCATTTTGATCCTGCATTTCATTTCCATCCGGCATTTCATTTCCATCTGGCATTTCATTTCCATCCGGCATTTCATTTTGATCCTGTATTTCACACGCCGACTTCCTGCAGACTGAGCAACTGCTGTCCAGCTAGACCTCCAGAGAGTAAGTACCGTAAGTGCCATTTTTATTTGTCAGATTTTTTTGCTTGGCCTTTGAGCCATGAATGTAAGTGTAATATTTGTTTTGTTTTTTTACCCTGACCATGTAATCATGGCAATATAACAACTGTAAGATTATGAATTTTGAACTAAAATTCATTCTTATGTGATATGAATTTTGAATTGAGCTTCCGACTACTTGGAGCCGAAATTGAAAGGTTATCTTAACTATGTTGATGA
>NW_024667856.1:0-497 GCF_008729295.1 Plectropomus leopardus | reverse complement strand
TGTAGAAACTACAATTTTTAGGTTTTCAAAAGGTAGCCAGGCAACCTGCAGAAACTCTAGGAAGTCATTACATGTGGCCAAGAACCAATAACAAATAGCGACAAAGGTAACAAACCTCCACATAAACCCTCTGTAGAACCACATGTTTACATTTAGCTTTCCATACATATTTTAATAAATAATAACAGTAATACGTGATGATTAGTCAGCTTCAGAGGTTCTCCTAGGCGCTGATTACACCTGGTATTACCATCTGTCTTTAGTGATGAGATCACAAGTTGACAGGTCCAAGTACAAGGTGTAAATAGACCGAATGCATCCTCAATGCATCTTGAGATCTGATCAGTTGGATCACATTCAAAGGCTAAAAACACCAAGCAAACCAAGCAAGTCAAAGCAGTCCATCTCCAGCTGATGGCCAACTTATAATTTAAGATCCAGACATCAGATAACAAAAATCTTTTACCTCGTTAAAACGAAGTGGTAAAACAATCAGA
>NW_024667855.1:0-1391 GCF_008729295.1 Plectropomus leopardus | reverse complement strand
TATTTGGCATGTTGAAAAAATGACCAAAAAAGCAAGGCTATAGTATGGCAAAAAATTCAAAAAATGACATCTCCCAAAACCTGCTGAAAACTGATAAAAATGACATAAAATAGTGTATTTAAACACGCCATAGCAAAGAATGTTGCAAAAACGGCCAAAAACACCCTAATTTGGCATGTTGAAAAAATGACCAAAAAAGCAAGGCTATAGTATGGCAAAAATGGCAATAAATGACATCTCCCAAAAACTGCTGAAAACTGCTGAAAACTACATTAAATAGTCAGCTGAGACACGCCATAGCAAAGAATGTTGCAAAAACGGACAAAAAGACCCGAATTTGGCATGTCGAAAAAATGACCAAAAAAGCAAGGCTATAGTATGGCAAAAATGGCAAAAAATGACATCTCCCAAAAACTGCTGAAAACTGATGAAAATGACATAAAATAGTCTGCTAAAACACGCCTTAACATAGAATGATGTAAAAACAGCCAAAAACACCCTAATTTGGCATGTCGAAAAAATGACCAAAACAGCAAGGCTATAGTATGGCAAAAATTTCAAAAATGTACATTTCACAAATGTTAGTATGTATTTTTATGATTATTCATTCTCAATAGTTAGTTTCAGACTCTTTATCTACCTCCTGGTAGACCTTCCGATATATGTTGTAGTCTTAGTACTTGACAGTCATGCTTGACTATGGATACCTGAGCTGGACCAGTGCCAGTAAATTTAGCAACACAAATACATGTGTCATTCCTCAACAGAAGTCTAGTTCCTAACATATTAGTATTTGATACCTACCATCTATGTCACAGCATTGTATAAATACTACTGCCTTTCTATGAGATCGATGTCAGCCAGCTTTTGATGTTCTGTGTCAGTTAGTTGGTTTTAGTCTTGTCTCTGTCTGGGCTAACCAAAGCGCTCCTCTTTGTTGTACTTGTTCTCATTTGTAGTCTTCCTTCATGTTGAACTCGTTTATTGTACTCATGTTTGTTGTCATTGTTATTTGAATTGTATACTCATACTTTTACTCATATTAAACCTGTGCTGATCGAAGCTTCAACATGTGTCTCCATCCTTCAGAAATCCTGATAGAATGTCTCATACTATCAAAAAAAGCTAAAAAACTGATAAAAAAGGCAGAAAAAATGGTGTATTGAGACATGCCATAGCAAAGAATGATGCAAAAACAACCGAAAACACCCTAATTTGGCAGGTCGAAAAAATGACTTAGAAAGCAAGGCTATAGTATGGCAAAAATGTCAAAAAATGACATCTCCCAAAAACTGCTGAAAACTAATGAAAACTACATTAAATAGTCTGCTGAGACATGCCATAGCAAAGAATGTTGCAAAAATGGCCAAAAAGACCCTAATTTGGCATGT
>NW_024667854.1:0-392 GCF_008729295.1 Plectropomus leopardus | reverse complement strand
TCTTTGAAGATTTTATACCATTCATTAGGGTAGCCGTCACTCCCAGGGCTTTTATTTGGTTTTAATTTGTTAATGGCTACGTCTAGTTCTTTCTTTGTAATAGGAGTGGTCAACATCATTTTGTACTTTCCCTATGGATGGGAGGTCTAACGATAGTAAGTATTGTTTAATCTTTCCATCGTCAATATTATTAGGCTGTGAGTATAATGATTTGTAATAGGTTTGAAAGATGTTATGAATTTCCTCTGGTTCATATGTTATCTTTTTAGTCAAAGGGTCTCTGATTTTATGAATGGTGTTCCTCTTCTGTTGTGCCCTGAGGCGTTTTGCTAGAATTTTTGTTGCTTTTTTTGTACTTTAATCTGGTCTGTCAGTCTCTTATTTTCATCTTT
>NW_024667853.1:0-202 GCF_008729295.1 Plectropomus leopardus | reverse complement strand
CAAACGCCAACAGTGTCAGCACAGAGACACACCTGATTTGAATGTGTAAAAGAACCCTATGAAAACCCTGATCCGATGGAGGCAGACATGCCCGGACTTGGCTTTGGGAGCCTTGAAGGCTTTGGGAGCCTTGAAGGCCAAACCGCCAGTTTGGCTAAAATACCGGTTGGCTTTGGGAGCCTTGAAGGCCTTGAAGGCTCCC
>NW_024667852.1:0-589 GCF_008729295.1 Plectropomus leopardus | reverse complement strand
CATTATTGTCCAACCATAATAACAATACCTTAAAATGTACAGTAATGTCATACAACATATCCACAAAATATGGCTTCAAATGCTGCAAATAAGGCTAAAAAAATTGACAGAAGCAAATATCACTGTATTTTTTTACCTTGATTTATCAATATTGCAACTATATGAAGTAGAGCAGGAATGAGACCTAAACCCAGCAACAGTCCAATCCCGGTTCTCTCGTCTCAAAGTCAATTTTTTTTTTAATGGATTCTTGTTTAGACGCCTGAAATAAAGTCTGTGATTGACACAAACTTAAGAGACTTTCATATTTTGTCCTACAACATAAAATATGTCAGTATTCCCCCATTGTGAATTTCTGAAGCGTTTAAAAAGGTGATTTCTTAAAGTGGCTGAGACTACAGAATGTCATCATGCTGAGCACAGCCTTACGGCTTTGTCGTGGTGGCAACATCAAGTAATGCAACCATAGTACAGTTTTACGTGCAGCAATTGCATTTACATTCCAAAAATCATAAAAAAAGAAACACAAAATAAACATTTTATTGCTGAACAAATTAAGTATCATAAACTTTGTTTGCCACAGAGCTTA
>NW_024667851.1:0-434 GCF_008729295.1 Plectropomus leopardus | reverse complement strand
CAAAAGAAGGCTGTCAAACCGCGTTTGATGTGATGACATACTGTCGTCTCTTTTAACCACTATTTAGCAACCACCTTTTTTGGGGTGCAGAAAAGCTTCAAAGTTCACATGTGGGTTATTTACTGACATATTTTATGTCATAGAACAATACGTGAAACTCTCTTAAGCTTGTGTGAACCACAGACCTTATTTCAGGCGTCTAACCAAAAACCCATTCAAAAATCCCATTGACTTCAAGACGAGGGAACCAGGAGGCGAGTTCGTAAATCCCTTGGATGGCGAAGGAATAGCCCATCGTACTCTTCCTCTGATTGGTTTACTCTGACACTCTTACTCCAACCCTAACCAATCCATAATGTAACTACTTTTAATTTTCATATGCAGTCATGCTGACATTAGAATGTCATAACATGTGCCCCATGTAATATCTCATG
>NW_024667850.1:0-345 GCF_008729295.1 Plectropomus leopardus | reverse complement strand
AATGGGTTTTTATATGAGATTTAAACACAGGCAAGGAGGAGGAAAGACTTAGTATTAATATTATTGTTATATGAAATTTAATTAATCAATAGGCTATGCTGTCAGAATATATGCAATATGTTGCTATGAACATTGATTGAGTAAAAATGCATTTTGGTATTGTTTGAAATATAGTTTATGCTGTTGTTTTTTTTTCAATTATCAATTAATTAGTAGTTAATTCTACCAATAATCGATTGAGGAATGTGAGTATGATTTGCAAACCTAACGTGGACTGATGTGACATGATGTTAGTGTAACAAATTAGTGATTAAATGGAGGAGAAAATCATCCTGAGTCCACTTA
>NW_024667849.1:0-551 GCF_008729295.1 Plectropomus leopardus | reverse complement strand
CCATGGATCTTCTGGAGGTGTCACGCTGTCCGACACATTGTTGGACACGGGCCTGACGATGAGGGCTAGCCCCATGGGGGAAGAGTGTCACGAAAGGAGAGGGAGAGGAGGAGGGAGGAGGCTTTCGGGCACGTTCACATCAAGCAACGTTACTTCAACTGTACTCTGAATCATTCCCTGACTTAGTTCGTCTTCAGTTGTGTGCAAACCAACTGCACAAAAATTCCTGAAGATGTCTCCACAATGACACACGTGAGATCAACAGCAGAGAAATAGAGCAAAGTCTATTTTTGTGCAGCATGGATTTAAAGTGGAAACAGACAACTTTTCAACCTACCGCCCCTATGTGCTTCTTAAGGGTATTAGAGCTATTGCAAAGACGAACAGATTGCTTTCTGTTTTCCCCAGAGCCTTGAAATGTTGCTTTTTTCTTTTGCTGGGTAGAGTTTCCATAGTGACTTCAATTGTTCTATCGTCCGTCATTTCCACTACCGAGGACAGTAACTTCAAAGAACTTAAACTTATACTCTTTTGTAACTGTGGATAGCTTT
>NW_024667848.1:0-588 GCF_008729295.1 Plectropomus leopardus | reverse complement strand
GCCTGAGTTATAAAGTGATGCGGTGCTACTATTACATCGCACTCTGCTGTAAGCATCATTACTGCTGTTGTGCATTTCTGGATAGGCTAATGTTGCCTTGTCTTTGTTGTGGACGATTTGAAAGAGGGACACCACTTCCGTATATTTAGACTCCATGTTCTTGCTGTCCGCATTTTCTTCACTGTTTCACACAACTCTGGATGCACGCAAAAAAAATGCAGAAAACTAAACCTGTTCCAAAAACCTTGATGACAGATGAAAGTTTTAAACTTCATGTATAAATGTGATTTACACATTGGGTCGTATTACTTTTAAACGTCTTTTCTGGACAAAAGTATGGACAAGCTGTGAAAAGACTTTAATCATGTTGGAATTTAACGAGAACTGGAGTGAGTTGGAGGTGCTGAAGTGCTTACTTATTTCCTGGTTTTAGGACTCATTACTCTATATGGCAATAATAAGTTAGAGTTGTGCTTGCAGGTTGTTCCAAGTATCCCAAAAAATCAGTGAATACTGCTTTAAGCTGCATTAGCGCTCCACGATCCTTTTCTTTACCTGTCCTTTGGTCTTCTTGTTCCACAAAAGGCC
>NW_024667847.1:0-252 GCF_008729295.1 Plectropomus leopardus | reverse complement strand
AAGGTAACACACAGTGAGAAACTGACATACAAATGGTCATTTTGCGGGTGCGGTATTCCTTTAATTACACAGACGTTTGCTGGCAGCATCGCTTGGATGAAGCCAACACTTTAGATGTATTTGTGTAAACTGAATAACCGCATTTCTTTTTCTCCTTATATGACGTTTACCCACAGGTTGAGGTCAGAATATAACTTTCCTGGATAGAGCGGCTGTATGAAGGTGTAGTTTTTATTGTGTGGATGAAAGACT
>NW_024667846.1:0-252 GCF_008729295.1 Plectropomus leopardus | reverse complement strand
AGCATGGTATGTAAAAAAAGTCAAAAAATCACAACTAATCATTTATGTTATAAATACTCATTTTTTACTCTCATAAAAAGTCATGTTATACTATGTCAAGACATTCATAGAAGGTCACCTAAAAGTAATGCATAGCTTGGCAACAAATTATTGAAAAGCCATTGTGAAATGTCAAAACATTCATGAAAAACCGTAGTAATGTATCTCAAAAAAACATATTTGGAAGTCAATCTGCATCATAAAAAATCATAA
>NW_024667845.1:0-250 GCF_008729295.1 Plectropomus leopardus | reverse complement strand
ACTGTCCATATGACATATCTAAATCTCAGAACAAGTATATACAAAAACACAAACAAGAGACGACTACACAGTCCTCTATCCAGATACACCCATTGATGTTTGATCTTTAAAAATAAGAGTGGCAAATCGTAATTTAAAAAGGGAACCCAATTCTTAATAACTTTACTGTACAATATGAGTCGGATCTGGAGTACAAAGTCTTATTTAAAAAGGGAACTTATCCTTTAACTTGACCAGCTCTTTCCCCTTC
>NW_024667844.1:0-2503 GCF_008729295.1 Plectropomus leopardus | reverse complement strand
GGTGTTTTCGGGTGTTTTTGGGACATGCCATTTTTTGACATTTTTGCCTTACTATAGCCTTGCCTTTTCGGTCATTTTTTCAACATGCATTATTATGGTGTTTTTAGAACTCTTTGCAACATTCTATGCTATGGTGCGTCTCGGCACGCTATTTTATGCTGTTTAGAGGTGTTTGTGTGTTCTGTATGACGGAAAAAGCAAGGCAAAAATGTCCAAAAAAAATGAGGTGTCCCAAAAGCAGCTGAAAACCGCTGAAAACTGCATAAATAGCGTGCCGAGACAGGCCATGGCATAGACTGTTCCAAACAGCCAAAATCACCATAATATGGCATGTTGAAAAAATGACCGAAAAAGAAAGGCCATAGTTTGACGAAAAAAGTAAAAAAATAGAATGCCCCAAAAACAACTGTAAACCACATAAACTGGCATGCCAAGACATGCCATGGCATAAAACATTGCAAAAATGGCCAAAATCACCATTATATGGCATGTTGAAAAAATGACCTAAAACGCATAGTATAGTATGTCGAAAAAGGTCAAAAAATGACATGTCCCCAATGACATATCCCAAAAAACACCTGAAAACAGCTGAAAATCGCATAAATCAGCGTGCCGAGACATGCCATGGTAGAAAATTTTGCATAAACGGTCAGAAACCTCACAATAACACATGTTGAAAGAATGACCCAAAAAGCAAGCCTGTAGTAAGGCAAAAATGTCAAAAAATGGCATGTCCCAAAAACACCCAAAAACACCTCTAAACAGCATAAAATAGCGTGCCGAGACAAGCCATAGCATAGAATGTTGCAAAAAGTTCTAAAAACACCAAAATAATGCATGTTGAAAAAATGACGGAAAAGGCAAGCCTGTAGTAAGGCAAAAATGTCAAAAAATGGCATGTCCCAAAAACTGCTGAAAACACCTCTGAACAGCGTAAAATAGTGTGCCAAGACACGCCATAGCATAGAATGTTGCAAAAAGTTCTAAAAACACCATAATAATGCATGTTGAAAAAATGATCGAAATGGCAAGGCTATAGTAAGGCAAAAATGTCAAAAAATGGCATGTCTCAAACACACCCGAAAACACCTCTAAACAGCATAAAATAGCGTGCCCAGACATGCCATAGCATAGAATGTTGCAAAAAGTGCCAAAAAAACACCATAATAATGCAAGTTGAAAAAATGAGCGAAAAAGCAAGGCTATACTAAGGTAAAAATGTTAAAAAAAAAAAAAAAAAGACCTTCCCCAAAAGCAGCTGAAAACCGCTGAAATCTGTAGAAATCGAGTGCCGAGACACACCATGGCATAAGACCTTGCAAAAATGGTCAAAATCACCATTATATGGTATGTTGAAAAAATGACCCAAAAAGCAAGGCTATAGTATGGCGAAAAAGGTCAAAAAATGACATGTCCCCAATGACATATCCCAAAAAACATCTGAAAACAGCTGAAAATCGCATAAATCGCCTGCCAAGACACGTCATGGCATAGACTGTGGCACAAACAGCCAAAAACACCATAATATGGTATGTTGAAAAAATGACCCAAACTGCAAGGCTATAGTATGGTGAAAAAAGACAAAAATTGACATGTCCCAAAAACAACTGAAAACCGCTAAAAACAGCAATAAAAATAGTGTGCTGAGACATGCCGTAGCATGGACAGCTGCAAAAACGGCTCAAAACACCATAATAATGCATGCTGAAAATATGACCCAGAAAGCAAGGCTATAGTATGTCAAAAAACGTCATGTCCCAAACAGCTGAAAACAGCATTAAATAGCCTCAAAATATTACATGTTTTTGGCCTTTTTTTACATTGCATACTGTGACGTGACAAAATTTGACATTTTATACAGAAATAGTTTGGTGCTCATTGCCTTTTTTTGGACATGCTAAATCATGACATTCTTGGACTTGTTATTGACATTGCACTATGACGCGTCTCTACTTGCCATATTATGTAGTTTTCAGCCATTTTCCGACACCTCAAATTTTGAACTTTTTTGACATACTATGGTGTTCTCTGTCTTTTTTGACATGCTAAATTAGGATGTTTTTGTTATTTTTTTGATATTGTATACTATGACATGCCTCTACAAATTATAATTTGTTGTTTTCAGACAATTCTTTGACATGTCAAAATTTGATGTTTTTCAACATACCATACTACGGCGATTGGGGCCATTTTTTTGGACATGCTAAATTATGACACTTTTGGCCTTTTTTGGCATGCTATACTATGACGTGTATCTTCAAGCTACAATATGTCTTTTCAGCCATTTTTTTAACATGTCATAATTTGACAATTTTCAACATATCAGCTGATATAGCATGTCAACCAAATGGCTGAAAATGACATAATATTGTGTCAAATTTTGACATGTTGAAAAAGTGGCTGAATACATATTATACATAACATATTATAGCTTTTAGAGAGACGTCATAGTGCAGTATGTTGAAAAAAGGTCATCATCATAATATAGCATCTTAAAAATGGC
>NW_024667843.1:0-1685 GCF_008729295.1 Plectropomus leopardus | reverse complement strand
AAAATGTCAAATTTTGACCCGTCACAAAAATGGCTAAAAATGACATATTATAGCTCATAGAGACGCGTTATACTATACAAAGTGGAAACAAAAGCCAAAAAAGTCCAAAAACCTCATAATTTAGCATGTTGAAAAAATTGCCAAAAAAATAGCATACTATACTATGGCGAAAAAAAATGTCAAATTTTGACCCGTCACAAAAATGGCTAAAAATGACATATTATAGCTCGTAGAGACGCATTATACCATACAAAGTGGAAACAAAGGCCAAAAAAGTCCAAAAACCTCATAATTTAGCATGTTGAAAAAGTGGCCGAAAAGATTGCATACTATACTATGGCGAGAAGATCGCATACTATACTATGGCGAAAAATGTCAAATTTTGACCCGTCACAAAAATAGCCAAAAATGACACATTATAGCTCGTAGAGACGTATTATAGATTACAAAGTGGAAAAAAAGGCCAAAAAAATCCAAAAACCCCATAATTTAGCATGTTGAAAAAGTGGCCGAAAAGATCGCATACTATACTATGGCGAAAAAAAAAGTCAAATTTTGACCTGTCACAAAAATGGCTAAAAATGACATATTATAGTTCGTAGAGACGCGTTATACTATAAAAAGTGGAAACAAAGGCCAAAAAAGCCAAAAAACCTCATAATTTAGCATGTTGAAAAAGTGGCCGAAAAGATCGCATACTATACTATGGCGATAAATGTCAAATTTTGACCCGTCACAAAAATGGCTAAAAATGACATATTATTGCTCGTAGATACGTGTTATAGATGACAAAGTGGAAACAAAGGCCAAAAAAATCCAAAAACCCCATAATTTAGCATGTTGAAAAACTGGCCAAAAAATCGAATACTACACTATACTACTACATACTATGAAGTTTTTATGTCTGAATTTTTCAACATATTATATTTCGGTGTTTTCATGAAATTTTTGAGAACATACTATGGCATCTTTACAACTTTTTTTTCCACCAGATATCCTGTATGATTTTAAGACTTAACATGTTAAATTATAACACTCTGGACTTGTTATATTCTCTGTTTTTGCGACTTACTATCCTCTGCCTTTTCCTCTGGACATACTATGCTATTCCTGTTTTCGACATACCATACTGTGACTTTTTTTCGACCTACTATCGTATGACTTGTTACAACATGAAGACACTCACCAGGCATAGCCAATCTTCATCATGGGGTTCTTCGCCTTTCTCCTGGGGATGTATTCAGGATCCTCCTCCTCTTCCTCCCGTCCGGCCTTCCTGTCGTCTGCGCGGTTTGAGGCTGTGCTTTGTGGCTGGCTGCTCCTCTGCGGCTCTGTCCCGGAGCTGCACAAAAAGGCAGCAGAGGAGACGTGCAGCTGCCGACACTGAGCAGCAGGTAGCTGCAAACACTGAAACGAGGTTTTGCTCCTCTGCGTCAGGAGCCACCGGCCGGGAACACGGTGTACACCTAATAAAGACAGAAAAAAGGTTTTTAGTCCTCAATAGTATGACCTCTACCTCAATAGCAGTGGTTAAGTGACTCATGGGAATTATAACTTTTTTAAATGGTTCAGTATTAAGTGACACCAGAGCAGCTGGCAGCAGGCCTAAACCCTGCAGGAAACGTGCACACTGTCACCGTACCTTAATGCTGGGAATAAACAGAAGGTCCACAAAATTAACTTAA
>NW_024667842.1:0-476 GCF_008729295.1 Plectropomus leopardus | reverse complement strand
TGGAGACATTTTGGTTCCCAGATATAGCCGCAGAGTGAGCGCTTTCCAATTTCATGCTGCTCTTCGGTACAGGAAGCTGCAGATTCAGACCCAGCGTGAGTCTGAGTGAGTCTGAGGCAGCTACCCAGAGAAAGAAAGGCTTTTCCAGATCCGGGTCGGACATGCCCTCTGCTTAAGAGTGGTGAATTTACAGCTTACAGCAACTTAATATAATACAGTGTCTGGCTTATGTTTGATTCCTAGTGTCAGCAAAAAATGTTGCAGATTTTAGGGCGGTACCCAACTCGGAATTATGTCTGTTGAATCCGATTTGGCTGTTCAATATGAATTTTTGACTATTCTTTTTTTTCTTCTTTTTTTTCATATAAAATTTCAAAGTTTGAACGAGGTTCAGCGGGACGTTCCATGTGACAGTGACTTTTTTTTGCCGACACTTGATATCAAACAAAAGCCAGAGACTGTATCATATTTTGTTG
>NW_024667841.1:0-609 GCF_008729295.1 Plectropomus leopardus | reverse complement strand
AGGTCAGCTGACCTTTGACCTTCAGCACCCCCTTTTCATTCGGCAGCTCTCCCAGGACGGTGCTCAACAGAGACGACTGGATGGACGTGTGGACGCAAAAAAGGAAAACGTGAGCTACGTGAACTACCTGCAGCGGTGTAACTTATGACCGTTAACTTGCTCCAGTATTTACTAAAAGTCGCATTTCCTGCTGATTTCTCACCTTTCCAGCTCCCACTGGTCCGATTACAGCCAGCAGCTGATTGGACTTGAGAGTGAGGGAGAGGTTCTGCAGAGAAGGAGCATCCAGACTCTGCAGGGGGGTACAAAACACATTTTAACAGTATTACGTGAACACGTTAACCCCGTGACACCTGTCCCCCGAGGACATCGGCTCCTAAAGGTTCACTTTCAAATGACCCGAATGTAAAACAATACTTTTTCTACAAATTATATTTAAAAACGTGACTGTTGTCTTCAGGTACAAAACAATGTATTCGCAGCATCGCAAACATCCTTTTCAAATGGACATGATATCATCGTTGTTTGTAGCTGTTAAGTTAATGAATTTCTTCATGTCTGATGAAGCAAATTTCAGACTTTTGTACATAACATCTGCGTTTTTCATAC
>NW_024667840.1:0-608 GCF_008729295.1 Plectropomus leopardus | reverse complement strand
GCTTGTCTTGAGTTACTGGGTCATGATTTCTGGAAAGAGTCAAATACTGTTGAGGTATTATTTTTATTTATTTATTTATTGCACTATGAGCATCAAAAGTCAAATACAATCTCGTTCCATTATATTTGTGTGAGGGCAGACATCTCAACGGCCAAAATCTCGATCATTTTGAGTGTAGGTAATACAGTGTTCTCCTTTCATTCAGTATTTTCCATTGTTGCTGATGCAGCTGTCCATGGTGCTGAAGGGACAAGGTTAGAGGGCCAGCATAATTCGTATCTAATAGGCTGGTTACAGCCGGCATCTCTGCAACTTACACCAAAACAATCTATACTGATAAATAGCACTTCAGGAAAGAAGAAAAATGTGTATTTTGGATTTGGGGGTGAGGTGTCCCTTTAAAGTTTTACTAGCTAGGAATATCTAAATGTAGAAAATGACTCAGAAACACATTCCAGCTACTTTTGGAGTGCTTTTTTTTCTTTTTTTTATCAATCCACAAATTTCCAGTTGCTTCAGAAATATCACTGAAATTCAACAAGCCCCAGATATGAATGTGAAGCAACACTGGAGATGAATCACGACTCCCAGACTAAATAAATAAATAT
>NW_024667839.1:0-404 GCF_008729295.1 Plectropomus leopardus | reverse complement strand
TTCTCTTAGACATGTGCTGGTGAGAAGAGCGGCGCCAGGAACTCTGCCGTTAATTAATTCACTATTGTCTGCTTTGTAAGCTTGCAACTGGGTGATCACATAACACATGAATGCACTGCCCTCAAGATTCCTTTCTGGTCATCTGGTTGTGTTTTTGTCCTCCTCTGCACAAGCTTTAACTCACCTCAGGGTTGTTCATCATGTTGTCAGTTTGTGGAGAGGAATACATGTTATATGTAGGGAAGCTTTACTGTAATTGTCTAAATTGTCAAAATTGTAGTCGCAACTCAGGTGCAGAGTTTTCAAGAGATAGTAAAATATTGATGTGTCAAATATGCACTTTTGAATTTAGATACGCTGTCTGGAGAGCAGTGACTTGAATTAATAATAAAGTCATGGAAGTA
>NW_024667838.1:0-237 GCF_008729295.1 Plectropomus leopardus | reverse complement strand
TGTGCTCTCATCTCTCACGTCAGCCAGCGGGCTCCGGGAGAGAGCATCGGCGACGACCAGCTGTTTCCCTGGAACGTGCTCAGCTACCAAGTGAAACCTTAAGAGCCGCATCAGGAGTCTGTGGCACCTCGGAGGTGCTTTGTCCAAGTCATATGTGTTTATGAGCGGCACCAGTGGTTTGTGATCCATTTGCAGGCGGAAGCCATCCATGCCCTGCACATAGCGTGCAAACCACTC
>NW_024667837.1:0-832 GCF_008729295.1 Plectropomus leopardus | reverse complement strand
CCAGGAAACATCCTCCAACAACCATGAACGTTTGTACAGAATTTTAACAATTCATCCAATAGATTTTGCAATATGTCAGTCTTATGTAACCAATCATGTTCATCTTTTAGCTTTAGTTATAAAACTGTTGTATTACTTTGGTTTGAACTGAAGAGTAATTCTGATCTAATCTAACGGGAAAATAAATGATCCAGTAAAAATAATTACTCACTGAGGCTATGTTCAGACTGCAGGCTAATATGATTTGTTTCTTAAATCAGAATCTGAAGACAGACAGTCTGCACTGTCATTGCACTTTTCCTGTAACTTACCTCCAGATTGGTTCGATTGCTGTTTGAAACTGTCAGAAAAAGCTTTGAGGAGTGGCTGATAATCACGGGTGTCCTTACTCAATCTTTCCCAGAGTTGTGGTTCTTCTTTCATCAGTTTTCTCGCCCAGTCTTGCCTGGGTTCAGCTGTTTCCATACTGCTGTTGTAGTAACGAATAATTACCTCCTCAGTTTCTGACATGGCCATATAATCTGGGATGTTTGGGACTCCAGAAGACACCATGATATAAAATCTCAGGGAGCGTTCCACTGTAGCACAAACAGGATATAACTGATAGAAATTACTTCTTCTTCTTTTTTGTTTTACATTATTCAGTTTGAGTAGTTCTCTTAAAGCCAAGAGAATTTTTTTCTTCTACCAGAAAAATGTGTGCTAGTCCGATGTCTTTTAGTTTTATTGTAAATTTGTGCCTGTATGTAACTGTCTTTGGCTGTCACTTTCCAAAAACTTTGTTGAAAGGTAGTAATGACAGTTAGCTACACACTTTAAAATGGTATTCCTG
>NW_024667836.1:0-604 GCF_008729295.1 Plectropomus leopardus | reverse complement strand
GGGGCCAGCTTTTTGTTCCACTTATCCCCCTGAAAAAAAAAAAAAAACAACTTTAGAAAGGTTAAAATGGTAAATGGACCTGCACTTGTATAGTGCTATTGTAGTTGTTCAACCATTCAAATCACTTTCACATATACATTTATATTCACATTCACACACTGATGGCCGAGACTACTATACAAGGTCCCACCTGCTACTCATTTTTTTAAGTATTATTTTAAAGTATTTCAAATATTTGTTTATTGTTTTTATTTTTATGGAGGTGCCTGCCCTCTCGGTGGCTTTCTACCTGTCTTTTTTTTTCTTTTGTTTTGTTTCTTTCTTTCATTTTTTACCCCATTTTTATTATTGTCCCTCTTTATTTTTTGATTATTTTTTTCTCTTTTTTAAAACTAATTTAAATATCTTTCATGTTCTTTTTATTTACGGAGGCAGCTGTATGAATACTTTTAGCATTTTACCATTGTCGTTGTGGTGAACTGTTGTGCCATGCCTGGTGCTATATTTATTTTTGTATATTGTACTGTACTTGTTCAATGTCTTGTTGTTGTATGTTTACCATGGAGTTTCCCCTTTGGAGATTAATAAAGTCAATCCTATCCTT
>NW_024667835.1:0-226 GCF_008729295.1 Plectropomus leopardus | reverse complement strand
TTATTGCTTATCAGCTGTGGGAGATCAATGTTTTCTGTCATTATGTTGGCTGTTTCAGTAATGGTGTTATTCAAGTGCTGCGTCATAGTCAAACTTGTTTAAACATCCAACTACTGTTAGCAGTTGAAAGTTTCTTTAAAACGACTTTACGATTTGTTGTTTGAGTTACATATTTTACAGATTATTCATGGGGTAGGTATCAGCGTTTAATTGTAATGTAAGATTT
>NW_024667834.1:0-628 GCF_008729295.1 Plectropomus leopardus | reverse complement strand
GGGAATGCAATGGAATTATTTTATCATGCATTATGAATTTAGAATTTAAATTTTTTTTTTTTTTAATTTTAAGATTTAAATTCTTCCATGTTTTTGTATTGCAGTACATTAAAGCTTTCTACAATAAGACATGGAATGAGAGATATGGGGAGCCTCTTCCAGCAGAGACAGCCACCCTCCTCTGGTCCGTCACAGTGTCCATATTTGCCATTGGAGGTCTTCTTGGAGCGCTGTCTGTCTCCATAATCCTCAAAGTGCTGGGAAGGTGAGTTGGCTTACTTGCAATTATAATCAAGTTTTGTTATCAAACAGAAAGTGTTTCTCTAACACTTGTATCCTGGAACGTGAATCCTAGAATTTAATTAGCAGACAGCTTTGAGTTAAATCCAGGTTTCCTGATATCACAGCTCTCACTCACTTGTAGATGCTAAACCACTCTTGCACAGTTTCAGTTTAGAAGATCAGACCAAGATGCGTAAACCTAAAGAGACTGACTGATAACTGTGATCATCTGATTCATAAATTCTACAGGATCCCGACATGCACAAAAATACTGCATTTACAATACAGTGATGGGAAATAAGGAGCACTGAGATATTTATAGACAGGCATAGTTACTTAACTCTCC
>NW_024667833.1:0-688 GCF_008729295.1 Plectropomus leopardus | reverse complement strand
CTGATGCAACAATATTTGGAAATCTTGTCAAGCAGAACCTCTTATGGCCTTAATGCTGAGGAAAATTTGGTTCTGCTTACACCGCTCTCTCCTTTTCTTTCAGAAGTAGTTAAACCTCTGGACCACACTCCATGACTGTTGCATCCACTTTGCAAATCTTCAGTGCTGTCCCAATTGCAAAATATGCCAAAAGCAGCTGGCTTTGGGAGAAGGGCTTTCAACGCAGCCTCTGAGGTAAGTGGAGTTTAACATACTGATATGTTGAAATAACAGTGTGATCTCATACATAGTTGTCATAGTTAACCGCCTGGGCCAAAGCCCCAGGGTTACTAAAATGACACGCAGAGGGGGTCAGCAATAAGAAGGGGTTGGCGGTTATAGGACTGGGTAACAAAATTTCTTTGTTATGGTTGGAGAATGATTGCAGATGTCACCAAAAAAATACCCATCTTTGAGAGGCACAAAACTTGCAGTAAACAGGGCTTTGGCAGTTAGGTTTAGGCAACAAAACTACTTGGTTTTGGATAGTAAAAGATTGTAAATTGCACAAAAAAACACCTTGCCTCAAGTGGCATAAATATAGCCGTAAGAAGGGATCGGCAGGTAGGTTTATGCAACAAAACTCTATGGTTATGGACAGTAATAGATTGTGGATGTTGTAAAAAACAGGGTCAAAGTCATTGCTCTC
>NW_024667832.1:0-1103 GCF_008729295.1 Plectropomus leopardus | reverse complement strand
ATGTGTTTTCCAGGTGTTTTAAGCTGTTTTTGGGACATGACATTTTTGACATTTTTGGCCATACTATAGCCTTGCCTTTTGGCTTATTTTTCGACATGTCATATTATGTAATTTTTGGCCTTTTTATGCAACGTTCAATGCCATGGCGTTTCTCGGCGCGCTATTTTATGTGTTTTCCAGGTGTTTTAAGCTGTTTTTGGGACATGACATTTTTGACATTTTTGTCATACTATAGCCTTGCTTGTTGGCTCATTTTTTGACATGTCGTATTATGGTAGTTTTGGCCCTCATGTGCTACATTCTATGCCATGGCGTGTCTCACCACGCTATTTCATGTGGTTTCCACTTATTTTAAACTGTTTTTGGAACATTACATTTTTGACATTTTTCGCCATACTATAGCCTTGACTTTTGGCTCGTTTTTTGACATGCCATATTATGGTAGTTTTGGCCCTCGTGCTACATTCTATGCCATGGCGTTTCTCACCACGCTATTTAAAGTAGTTTTCAGGTTTTTTGAGACGTTTTTCCGACATGACATTTTTGCCATACTATAGCACTGCCTTTTTTGGTCATTTTTTCGACATGTCGTTTTATGGTGTTTTGGGTTGTTTTTGCAACATTAAATGCCATGGCATGTCTCACCACGCTATTTCATGTAGTTTATATGTAGCTATTTTAAGCTGTTTTTGGGACATGACATTTTTGACATTTTTCGCCATACTATAGCCTTGCCTTTTGGCTCATCTTTCGACATGTCATATTATGTCTTTTTTAGCCCTTTTATGCTACATTCTATGCCATGGCGTGTCTCGGTACTCTATTTTATGTGGTTTCCAGCTGTTTTAAGCTGTTTTGGGGACATGTTATTTTTTGACATTTTTGCCATACTGTAGCGTTCCCTTTTTGGTCATTTTTTCGACATGTCATTTTATGGTGTTTTGGGTTGTTTTTGCAACATTATATGCCATGGCGTTCTCACCACACTATTTAATGTAGTTTTAAGCTATTTTGAGCTGTTTTTGGGACATGACATTTTTGACATTTTTGCCATACTATAGCCTTTCCTTTTGGCTCATTTTTCGACATGTCATATTATGGTA
>NW_024667831.1:0-620 GCF_008729295.1 Plectropomus leopardus | reverse complement strand
AAAAAAAGGTGAGCAGGGACTCATCTATCAGTGCTCAGCACTTTCCAAACATTTTCGCTGAAACATGATTTGAAACACGTCGATACAAACAGTCTCGTGTGTAATATTAAATGGGCCCTCAGGGTTAAAAAAATGCAAGAAAAGGAGCTCAAAAGTCCGTCTGTTAGAGGAGCTCTTTTGGTGGAGATATACTAAGATTTGAAAAATCAGAAAGAAAGCTTTAAAATGTTAAAACATCTTTATTTCTACGGCATGGTCACGATGGACCTTAAAAACGCACTCCTACGCGTTTCGGCATACAAGCCTTCGTAGGGGAGTCAAAAAAAAAAAACGCATGAGTTTTATTTGATTTAATTTTTTGACTCCCTGACAGACTTATATGCCTAAACGCGTAGTTTCTAAGGTCCATCATGACCATGCTGTAGAAATAAAGCCATTTAAACATTTTACAAGTGAGTTCCTTGGAGTTTTCTTATGATTTTTGGGGCCCTAAGGGTTAATTAATCTTTTAAAATACTGACTTTCATGGAGAAGTTCTCAATGAGCTCGAACTCCAGCGTCTCAACTGTACCACAGAAACAAAGTCATCGACCCAGATAGCGGAGCGTGTGTTATGTGGA
>NW_024667830.1:0-817 GCF_008729295.1 Plectropomus leopardus | reverse complement strand
TCTGTTCCAGGCTTAAATTTAGGGCTGTACCGAATAGTTAAAAGCTTAATTCATAACACTGACATTCAAATTCTGCATCAATGTTTGCATGCTGTGCTTTTCTTTTGTTTTGCATGTCTATTTATTCTGTTTAAATCTGGTATTTCTGCACAGTTACAGACAAGATGCGGCTACACCAATATTACTAGTGTTATAATATTTGTAGAATTAAAGTCCAGTGGTGGCTGCTATAGATTGTTTCCGACTTGTATGAATCAAACATTTCCAATAATGTTTGAAAGTAGGAGTGTATGATACATCAGTCCAAATGGATACATTGATTCAATGATCAACAATCCAATGTTAATAATGCAAAGCAAAAACACTGATACATATTGCCATCTTTAAGATACCCCTTTATTTTTAAATTCCCATGACACATATGCGTCACCATTTCCGACCAAGCACACCTTCTTCCTAAATGTTCAAAATGTGTTTGCATCCAAGTGCCTGGAAGATAAGCATATTATCATCTAGTATTGATCGCAGGCCCCTGAATTTATTCAAACTGAAATTGGATTGTGGCAGACTTTGTCATATCGGCCAATATCGCACTGTTGTCCAAAGAATCGACAAAATATTGAAACGTGAGGATACTTGTGATTTACATCCCTGTTGTACAGTCCAAAAGTCGAGAGTTATGGAAAAAAATAGATGCAATCATTTCCAAATTTAACAACACGCTTTTATTTAATGAAATATTCAGCCTCAATCCATAGTTGTTGAATTTTACCTTTCAAAAACATCTTCACCGCAGTCAAAAAACTGTTTAACAGCA
>NW_024667829.1:0-431 GCF_008729295.1 Plectropomus leopardus | reverse complement strand
CTTTACCACAGAGGGTGTGTTACAAACAGTAGATGTAAACAAACATTGAATCGGAGAAAAAGACAGAAGTCTCCGGCGTGAAAGCTAAGCAAAAAACTGCTTTGGAGGGGTCGCTAAAGGATGCATCAGGAATTTACCAGAAAAAGAAAACAGGCAAAAATAAATAAAACTCAAAAGGTAAAAGGTAGAACCGTAAAACGGCATCTGAAGTCAAAACAGGAAAAGGGTTAAATGTTTGTTACATTCCCAGAGAAAAAACTCATCGTGCTGCTGCAGACATGTTTCAAACCTGGACCAACTATCTGCACGATTGGATATGGCGAGAAATAAGTGAGAAAATGTTGCTGTCGGTATTTTTCGGTGATGTTATGTGTGAGTGGGTGTTGGATGCTACCAGCAGCTGGATGGACAGTTAGTCCTGTGTGTCTCCC
>NW_024667828.1:0-304 GCF_008729295.1 Plectropomus leopardus | reverse complement strand
TTAGCAAAAACAAACTGGTGAGATTAACTCAGACTTTCTTAGAAAATAATGAAATTATCACCAATGTTTTTGCTTTCCCATACAGGACTGAAATACCAGCTCTAACATGCTCACACTGGATCCCTGTCACTCTGAGGATTGATTTCAAAATCTCGCTGCACGTGAATAAATCATGACATATGAACTTTATAAGACCCGCAGGACATCTGGAGCCGGCCTACTGAGCGTCTACAGAGTTAGAACAAAACATGAAGAAGCAGCGTTTTGTTGTCATGCAGCACAAACCTGGAAAAAACTCCCGACT
>NW_024667827.1:0-201 GCF_008729295.1 Plectropomus leopardus | reverse complement strand
AGTCAAACAATTCATTTATTTTTTCTTCTTGTATAAACCACAAATATTGACCCACACTAAACTTTTGTGCTCTGACAATACTTCTATTAATCTGCTGCCGTCTGCAAATATACATGTAGAATTTTGCTTTACTTACTAAAGATTTTTTGAGATCGTGAGAGAACAAACCTGAGCATTTGAAGGGACCGATGAATCAGTGAA
>NW_024667826.1:0-715 GCF_008729295.1 Plectropomus leopardus | reverse complement strand
TTATTTTACTCATTAAAAAGACAAATACAACCATGCGTCCTCTGAATTTAAGATTATTTCTTTTACCAAACTAAAGCTAGCTTTGTTGCCTTGTTAAATCATCACGAAACACACTTGGCTGAAACAAATAAACTGTCTTGGTTAGTCTTGTTAGTCTTCTAGTTAATTAGTCCACTCTTCCAACAATCACCAACTCTGGTTTAGTAAAAATGAACACTTTACCAAGTTAGATGTGAAAATATGCTGTTTTTCTTCGTGGTCTCTCTGTGCTAGCCAGTTGTTTACAGTCCTGTAACATAATCCCCACCATTCACAGTTGACATATCTGTCAGTTTAGCTTCATGTTAATGCAGAAGAGACTGACCTCTGGTGACACATGATGTGCACTGCATATAACATATCCTCAATACAACATCTCTGTATGAGTTTAATAGAAAGAGGAGTGCTGTTTTTTTGGAGATATTAAAAATGATCCTGTCAGGATTTCTAAATACCCAAGTATACTATAGTTGGTCAAACCAAGCCTAAAACTACTCTTTGACTAATATCATTTTCAACAGTTTTATCAATTCTTCTCCACGCATTTGCTGATGGTTATGAACAGTCAGAGAACACTAGACAAAACAATAGAAACATATCAAAGTGTGCATTTCAAAGCAAACAGTAAAGCCATAATGTAGCAACAACAACAATTTTTAAATCTCTGAAAAATCCT
>NW_024667825.1:0-553 GCF_008729295.1 Plectropomus leopardus | reverse complement strand
CCCCCCCCCCGCGCGGCCGCGGAGGATGGCTGTAGCCGTTACACTGGCTCTAAACAACCTACAATTTAATCGTGCACAGCTGCAGGCTGCCAGTAACAAAAGACTAATGCGGCTTGTGATGGATGAAATATTTCCTAACTCCACGGCTGACTTCGCAAAATACCCGTCACAGGCAACACAAGACCGCTAGGTAAAGAGCTGTTTGCCTTAGTTGAGTCTACCAAAGATTAGCCTGACCCACAGCGGCGCACCTGCGAAGTCGGAATTTTGACAAAAGACGTAATTACCTATATTGTGGAGTGTAAAGGTAATATAACGAGTAGTGTAACGAATTAATGTTTAATAATTAAAGAAGTGGCATTACTTTTGTAAAGAGTAACAAGTAGATTTTTTTGGAGTAAGGAGCCCAACACTGCTATCACTGTGTCGGTTGGCGTGCCGAACTTGTTAGCTAACAGTTGCATATTGACCCGACCAGCAGTTCTGGAGCAACATTATTATTCATTTGGAGTTTCTTCCTAGCAAAAAAACAGCCATATATTGTCTTTCTACC
>NW_024667824.1:0-203 GCF_008729295.1 Plectropomus leopardus | reverse complement strand
GTCAGTATGTGCTCATTCCAAACTTGTAAAATACCACTACATTTGGCACTGATGGTACTTTTGGCAAAAGAGCGTGATGCTAAAAGGCACCTTTTGCGTCTGTATGAAACACCGCTGGACAGCATCAGGTGAGAACGCAGCCAGACAGAACTGGGCCCGGACTTAATGGGCAGCGTCACGTGAGAATGCCTGTAACAATGTAA
>NW_024667823.1:0-499 GCF_008729295.1 Plectropomus leopardus | reverse complement strand
TTTTGGTATTCAGGTATTGTTTTTGTAATTGGAAAAATATCCAGAAGCTATATTTAATTCTAATAATTTTATTTTAAAAATTATGTTGCTAGGTAATTTTCCTGTTTGTATATGCTGTTTTTTGCTTCTTTTTTATGGCTTGCTTTCACGTTATTTTCTTTTTTACTTTTTTTTACACTTTTTTTCGGGGCATGTTTTTTGCTCGTTGCCTTCTCCCCGTGTTTCTGCAAGAAATCCAACCAACGTGCTCAGATTTCAAAGGTTTGAAAGCTCTCGGTATCTTTGATACATTATTCTGCTCTCGTCTCGTGTTATTTCCAGGCTCACATCTCCAGTCCGAATGCAGAGCTGAGCCAAGCCGCCTTACAAGCTCTGGGGTTTTGTGTTTACCATTCTCACGTCGTCTCTGGAGTGTCCGGTGAGTTCATTTACGTATTTTATGCTTCAGACGGGATTTAATTCTTTGGGAATCGCATTAAATCTCTTTTTTTGTTTGTTT
>NW_024667822.1:0-221 GCF_008729295.1 Plectropomus leopardus | reverse complement strand
TTTTTGGTTTTGTCCTGCTTAGCTCTGCTGTACAATTGTTTCTCTCCTGGCTGGTTCTGCCCACTTGATGTGACATTGTGTGCGTGATTGTTGTTTGCACTAACTAACTATACTGTAACAAATCACATTCTTGATAGAGAGGAATATCCTGATAAACCATCTACATGTCGGTCTCTTAATTATGACTGTAATGATCTCACGTCTCATACTGTAGATTGAAA
>NW_024667821.1:0-3929 GCF_008729295.1 Plectropomus leopardus | reverse complement strand
TAGTTTGGTTATTCCAGTTTCCTACTGGTTTCCTCTACCTGACCAACCAGTTGTGACACTAATTAAGTGACAAAGACGTAATCCACCAGCTTTTCATCCACTGCCACTGCCATTTGTGTACACTGGACCTTACAACCGACCTGGAGGTGCCAGTAAACCCAGATTAAACCTGGATTAAACCTGAATTAAACCCAGGTGGTGATGTGTGAGAATTTTGCCCTCAGTCACCCAAGTTCCTGCATTTACTCTTTCAAAATTCTTTAACATTGCCAGCAAAATATTGTCAAAGAACAGAAACCATTTGGATGTTATATGAAATGAGCATTACACAAAAAGCCCTGAAATGTATGTCTGGTCCCGTTTATCCCTGTTTTAAAGAGTTCATAAAACTGCCCTCGGGAAAAGCTGCTGCAGCAGCCAAGAACCATAACAAAAGTCTGTCATACTAAATGCAGTAACTGTAATAACCAACCATCATTCGCACTGGAACCATGTCTCTTATTGTTGTCTACACTCTGCATTATTATTTTACTATGATGTCTTTCAACCAACTGGCGAAACTGAAGGCAAATGTCTAAATTTAGTGTGGACAGCGATGATTATTATTCCTTTGAACACTGCAATAGAAATGGTCTGTCATTGCCTACATTGGTATTTTTGCTTAATGTAAAGTCGTTTCTTGGAGTGTCTTCATGCTTCATATCCCTAAAATATGGCCAACCTAAGTTAAAAGGCTATATAAGTCAATAAACCACAATGAAATTGTGTCATTAAAAATATAGAAAAAATTCTTTTTTTAATCATATTTTACAAAAAAAAACCCATATTCATCCAAACAATTTTTAAATGTAGAAACATAACCTGAATATTTCGTTACACTCCATTAGTTATTTGAACTATGTACAAGATTTTTTTTTTTCCCCCTGTTACAGGGGTTTTCTGGGGAGTTTTTCCTTAGACAATGTGAGGGTCTAAGGGCAGAGGGATGTCGTATGCTGTAAAGCCCTCTGAGGCCACCTGTGTTTTGTGATAAAGGGCTTTATAAATAAAACTGAATTGAATCGAGATATGCTCATTTGTATAGGCAGAGTGAAGAGGCATTGGTGGTAGATTAATCATTAATCATTTATTCTTCTGGCGCCACCAAGTAATTTTGCACTGCAAGTACTGTAGCGTGATGACGCCATTACTTGCGTTCAACGTGATGCAACAGAGGAAAGAAACCTCAGCTTCCTATAGTGAAAATGATTTAGGTTTTAGCTATTGTGTTTTTTTATTTTAGATAGAGATATATGAGATTATACATCTGCAGGGAAATTTCACTGTAATTACAGGTAATCTAGCATTAGTTAATGAAGTGATTATATGAAAGACAGAAGCCTTGGCTTTCTGGTGCAAAAAGAATGATGTTCTAGCTGTTACGGTTTTTCATTTTAGTGCGATATAGAGAATTATGAAAACAGCAATCTCTTGCAGCCATTAAGGGGAAATACTAGTTAATAATTAGGGTGAAATACTATGTTTGCCCTGCATATAAGGTATGGTATTTATAGGATCATGGTGTGTTGACAGGTAAGACAGAATCCCTATCTTATCCCTATTATCATGCAAATAACGACAGCTGCAGGGGGTCTGTTATCATTTACCAAATTGCAGATGAATAGCAGAAGCATGGCAGCAATAATAATAATAAAATACATAATAATGTTAATGTGTCTGTGGTGTTCTTTGTCAAGAATCATTAACCCTTTTTGACAATCACCAACAATCTGCAAACCCCTGGTGCCATAACTGTAGATTTCCCAAGGTAACTAATGTCCTGTATAATCAAGACAAGCCTATTTAAATTGCCCGTCCAGTCACCCTCTCACAGGGACTGACAACACCCACATTATTTAACTTTAAATGAATATGACAACCTAATACCCCAAGAGATACCAAGGAAAAAGTCATGAGTGGATGTTTAAAGAATCAAGATCAAGAGTTTAAAAAGTGTGAAAGGTATGCTACAACGGGGGCAGAGAGTGTTTATTTCATTAAGTTAACCACTCAACTGGACTTATGTGGTTTGACCTGACAGCCTGACCAACTGAAATACAAACCAACTGACATTTCTCCCCTTAGCTGCCTATTTGAGGTAAAACAAACAAAACAAATTCACAGTTCAGAATAAGATAAGACAATTTAAAAGGCTCTGCTCACCACCATCAAATCTAGGCTAAAGACTAAATGTAACCAAGTGTTTGCCATCTGGGCCTGTGGGATTTGGGAACACCTTGGCTTTAGAAGCTTAGGCTGGCAGAACCGCTGCCATCTTTTCAAGGGTAATCTGTAGGTGGGAACACACAGCCTTTAACTCAAACTCAGAGGACCACTTTGTTCCTTTGATAAGGATTAACATCTAAGATGTGTTTTTGGCATTGTCTGCTGATTCTGTCTTTGCTTTTTCATGAACAAACAGGACAGTGAGTCCCAAAGTAGTTTTCTCAGCTTCATACAATAAATTCACCAAATGTTTTGCACAGAATAAAGGCGACACACTGATAAACAACATGAGAAACAAGTGTGAATATATAAGTATGGGTGGGGGACACAAATTATGATTGTTGGGCCCGTATTAATAATACACAATATGACATATTGATTCATATATTATCTTGTTTGTAAATCTACTAATGGAGCAACTAGGGTCATACAAGTTGTGTATAATTAACTGCCGAGCCAAAGATAGCTGGTGTTTGTAAGAGATCAAATTTAGGCGAAGGGGGTGGAGTGGAACATGTCGTGTTTATTTACTTCTTGGGTTGATGAGAGGAGATATGGCAGAGTTGTTGTACTTATTTTACCCCAACTAAATTAGAGATTTTAATAACCCCGCATGTGGAACATGAACATATCTACGTGTTAATGCATCAGTTTGAAATACTATGAAGTTAATGAAGTCCACTCATTCATTAATTACTTTTGCAATATGATGGTAAGTCGGTGACATGTGTGTCTTATTTCCGAAAAAGAACCAAGACACGCCTTTCTAGTTGAAAAGTGGCTGATATTAAGTACACTATGAATCTTTGGTATATCTGTAGTAGTTTAGTAAGAGTAGACCTCTTTACAAGCTCTTGAAATGCCATCACAACACCTACAAGTCACTAATCACACATTTGTTTGATCATTTTGCCGATTCGTTCAGTTTTAGGTAGAAAGAGAGATAATGACTAGTATAGACATTTCCTCAAAGCCATTACACAAAGGCATAATTCCATCCCCTATAATGTGTGATTAAAAGAGAGATCTACTGTCTGCAGTCAGCTCAAGAGGGTTCAGAAGTTGTCAATGTCAAATAAAGAAATAACGCTTCTCATTGTAGCTTCATTCACATAAGCAAATACAGGTACGAAGTGTAATTTGTGATGAAGACATAAGCAGCACTGTGAAGAGATGACGGTGGAGAGGATAAGACACTGTGCCTGTTATTGGCCGTGCGGGGTTTGAAACTGAATTAAAATGTACGAGTTTAACGCTCTCAATTAAAAACAGTCCATGTAGTTTTCCAAGATGAATAAAGGCTTTTATTTGCACATTTCAGAAGTGTCACTTTTGCAAAGCCAGTTAAATTATGGCCTAAATGTGAATGTTCAATAAATGTCTTTATTAGACTGTGGAGTGACACGGTATCTTCCATGTCGATACTCCTGCGAGAACGATTGGTGCTTCAAATGGGATTGATCGCCCTCTCCTGACACAACGGCCTTTAATTACTTTGTGCCTCAACGTCGATGACTTGATTCAGAAAAGGAGCTGCCGTGTCAGTTTTCCCTGCTCCTCGGACGACAGGTGATCATTTTCAGGCTCAGATGAAGTAAACCTGCCAATGAGCGTGTTTGTTTCACAGAACATGTTGCCATAGTAACTGACTCAGGGTGACGCTG
>NW_024667820.1:0-205 GCF_008729295.1 Plectropomus leopardus | reverse complement strand
AGATCCAGGTTCATTTAGTTTGCTAATAGAGGATGAGTTAACACGGTCATGCTGCTGCTTTGCTGTAATTGGTCTGATTGTATCCATGCAGACTGCACTGATGCTTCTGCAGTTTGTCACCGAAGTTAACTTCACTGGTCCACCCCAAAACCTCCAGGAGCAGTATTATGTAAAGCTCGGGATATAAAACTTTCATAGGGAGATA
>NW_024667819.1:0-204 GCF_008729295.1 Plectropomus leopardus | reverse complement strand
ATCCACTATTCTGCATTTGTACGACATTTTTTATGCCTTTACTTAAGCATCCAAAAGTCATCAACCGCTCTTATTTTGAAAGTTTCGCCGGAAACGCTCTCCTCTAGTTGTCGCCAGCCCGACGCTCGGTGCTGCAGCCTGTGCGGTCGCAGAGAGAAGGACTAACCGCTCCGGTCTGCACTTCTCCAAATGCCACCGGACACC
>NW_024667818.1:0-786 GCF_008729295.1 Plectropomus leopardus | reverse complement strand
ATACTGGAGTTCGCCAACATACAGATTTCACAAACCACTTTTTTTTTTTTATCAATGGCAAAGTAAACATGCAAGACATCAACCCTAAGTTTATGTGTTTTTCCTTATTTTTTTCAATGAATGATTACATACAATGGAAAGCATTGTATTTTATGTCTCCATCTGCTGGTGGGCCATCATGATAAGAGTATGAATAATATGTTAATTCCACTGCAGAAGAGACGTTATCATTAATATCAGACGGGGATTAAAGTGGATATATTGATGGCGGTTATCAACTAAATCAGTTGTTATATCAGCGAAAAAAAATACAATATCGCACATTCCTACTTAACCCCACCACTGTATTCAGTAAAAATGCTCAACAATGTGGATGCAGGTCAATTCATCAGCAGCTACAAGTTTCATTCGGACAAATATGAAACAACTTCCTGTCAGCAGGGACTTTCAAAGTGATGCTTTTGCCACAGTGCTTATGTGAACTACTGCCTACCATACACGTGAAGACTTTCAAAAACATCAAGTGAGACGCCCTCTCACAGCTACAGATAAAGATTCAGTCACACTAACGATATTTGAGAAGACCGGGGGTCTTGCAGGGTCGCTATTTGAACATAATACAACTAGATTCATTTTGAGATTATTTCCCATCCTGCTGCTGGGGAAAATATTATGCCAAGTTTAACAATTCCTTTCTGCAAAAACACCAGATCAAAGGCGTCACACGTCAACAGTGTTCGTGTCAACTGTGCATCAATATAATCCATAAAGATAAACTATATTTGC
>NW_024667817.1:0-240 GCF_008729295.1 Plectropomus leopardus | reverse complement strand
TCTTGTGCAGCATTCATACCCCTTTCACAAGCATTTAAACCTTTGAATCCTTTGAAACCTTTGAAATCTGAGCCAATTCTTTTGATTTCTTTAACCCACTTGGGGAAAAAGGCAATGAGTTACTTGGCAAAAGACACCCAGAAAATTGCCACAAATAAGGAGAAGGTGACAAGAAAATTACCTGCTTACCAAATTATGTTTTTTTTTTTTTTTTTGGTTGTCTTTTGTTTTTTTTTTTAA
>NW_024667816.1:0-265 GCF_008729295.1 Plectropomus leopardus | reverse complement strand
AGTTATATGTGACCAACAATTGAAAGAATGACAACAATACAAAATTCAAAAAAATATTTATTTCTGGGGTATTTTATTAATGGAGTCCCAAAAAATGCCATGTTCAACATTATTCATACCCCTGACAATATTTCAACAAAAATGTGCCAGATGTGGTAATTTTTGTCCAGTAGTTACTTCAAGATGTCACAATGGAATAAAAGCCTTTATTTAACATTGTTGGCCAAATGTTAAAGCGAAAAAAGACATCTTTCCAGAAGAGTAT
>NW_024667815.1:0-427 GCF_008729295.1 Plectropomus leopardus | reverse complement strand
TCAGGTCAAAATTCTAGAGTGACACTACCCCCAACACTAATAAAATTTAATTTTTTTTTTTTTTTTAAGAAAAACGAATAAGCAAATGTCATTTTGCTTACACACCAAACTAAAAGAATAAACATGAGGAACATAGTACCTGCTAAACACCTTTTGTCAGCATTGTTATAGTGAGCAGGTTAGCATGCTGCATGTAGCTCAAAGTAACGTCTAACAGAGCAGCTAGTGTGAATTTTACAGTATCGACAGCATAAACCAAAACGTGTTTTTATGCCCAAGTCCATTTTTTTTCAGTTTTTACACGCTACAGTGAATTGTGTGTTGGTTTTTTAGCATGCCAAAACACCATTGTCCTAGCTTCAAGAGTTAGAGTTAAAGTAGAATTAAACAGGAAATTAGAGGCAGAAACATGTTAGAAAAATACAAT
>NW_024667814.1:0-560 GCF_008729295.1 Plectropomus leopardus | reverse complement strand
CCCAAAGTCCAAGGTGACATGTTTAAATGACTTGTTTTGTAGACCAGTCAGGGTTCCTTAAAAGGCACTGAATTAATTTCCTACAAATATGGCCTCAATTGGTATTAAATGACTTACATCAGTCATGAAAAACTCTTACAAATGCTCCCTCATTGGCAGTAGGGTTGTATGAGTATTTTTCTGACATTGCTCTGTAAAATCTCAGAATAATTTGTAAAATCTATTTTAAAAAAATATGTTTTGTTTTAAAGAATCCCTCTTTTTAAAGTTGTCAAGATGGGAATGAAGGCTGTAGAATCCCACATGCAGAGCGTGGACAACAAAATCTCCAAGAAACCCACCGACAAATGCTAGCTATTTCTCAGTTCTAACCAGATCTTTTTCAGTAGACCCAAAAAATCATGTTTTATGTTACCATAAACACACAATTGTCCTGAACCCTAAGTGAAAAAGTGTTGGTTAATGTTATTCCAGTTCTGGTTATTGTAAACTTGGTCTTAAATTTCATCACACGTAGCATTTTAAAAGTCTTACAAAGTATTAAATCTAACTTGCCTTAA
>NW_024667812.1:0-776 GCF_008729295.1 Plectropomus leopardus | reverse complement strand
TCTCTCTCTCTGCTCAGTCTTAGACCTGAGCACAGGAAACAACAGTCCGCTGAACCGTCAGCCATCTCTGCAACTCAGACAGCAAACAGGCAGCTGTTAGTTTCAGCTCAATCCAGCACCCAAAAAAAAACAGCTCAAAGAAACTTTAAAATTTCTTAAGTTTTCATTTGGTTGTTTTTTGACTTAGGTGAGGTGTTTTTGGACCACATTTTGAGTTGAACAGCCCCACTGAAAACAGAAAAGTCTGTTTTCTTCGTTTGTTTTTTTAAAGAAATGCATGTTCATATGATAACATTGTGAAAAAGATCCTCGTGTACACGGATCTGCAAAAACCACAATAAAGTGAGCAACTTGGCAAAAAAATGCCCAACAAATTGGAAGACAATAGTAAAAGTGGACAAGAAAATTCCCATAAAATCAGTTTTTAAAGGTAAAGATTATTAGAAATTGTCCAAAGAAATATGGAAAATATCCAGAAAACTTTATCAATCATAATAATAATAATATAGTGAAATATATGAAATACTTTTTATTTTTAGCAGTTTATTGAGGTAATTTTCTTGCATTTTTTTGCTTTGTTTTACTAGTCTTTTTATGCTAATTTTTGGTCCATATCTTGTTGATTTGCTTGTCGCCTTCCTCCCGCGTTTTTGAAAGAGATTAAACCTATTTGTTGGGGTTTTACAGGGTTGATTTGCAGTGTGCTGAGCTCTCAGTGCCACTGAAAGGGATGCACAGTAGCTGCAGTAATATGATTCCTAATTCTTTACTTAAGT
>NW_024667811.1:0-290 GCF_008729295.1 Plectropomus leopardus | reverse complement strand
TGTTGCATTAATGCCTCGTTTTTTTGTGTAATTCCTAAATGGTAACACAAGGCTCTACTTGTGAGTGCATGTGGATTTGTGTGTGTGAGAGCATGTTAAAACTTACTTTTCTTCAATAGTTAGATCTGGCATCCACAAATATTCCTTAGGAATGATTACTTTGTCAAGTCCGCAGAACTTAGCCGGATCCCACCAAATGTGTTTATTTATCCAGCCCTACATAGAAAAACAGGATAAAAAGGAAAAAAGGAGGGAAAGAGAGAGAAAAAATGTAAAGATGCAATTTAAAA
>NW_024667810.1:0-1317 GCF_008729295.1 Plectropomus leopardus | reverse complement strand
ACCTTGTTTTGTGATAATGGGCTATATAAATAAAACTGACTTGACTTGACTTGCTGCTCTTTTATGTTAGTAGGTGGTATTTGTCTTGTGACATGCAGGTTGAAAGTGAGCTCTTAATAGTTATCTTTACAATGTCTGCAGGATGCTGCGGATGGATCAGCCAGCGTTCAAGAGCAGTTGGCAGATGAAGTGATGACGATTTACCTGCTGCAGAAAGATGGGTCAGTTGATGTCGGCATAGTGATTGAGGGCAGCACCGTCCTCAGCAGTCTTGGGGATCTTAGCAGAGCCTGCTGCTATCTGATGGGACTGACCTATGCATTAGATCTGCGATACCCCAAGAACCTCAAATACAGTTTTGAGGTATTCCAGAAAGTACTGCTGGAGCTGGATTCTGGAAACCTTTCCAACAGAGTTCAAAGACTGAAGAATTACCTCTGTATGTAGTTGCTGGCTACTGTTCAGCAAGATGCTCTCTGATTGAGGGAAGTTTTCATTGGCGAGGTTTACCTGACCGAAGTATAGAAGTTTATTGTGGTTAATGTTTACATAAGAGTCTTAATGTCATCAAAATGTCGTTCTTGGTGCATTTCAGCCATGTGCTGCATTCATTTCAGCCGGATGCTCATATGCTCATGTTGAAAACCAAACTACCAGTAGATAATATACCCAGAGTTTATAAATGCAAGTTGATAAATCTCAATCAGACTCTGTTCAGAGATAAAGTTGATATTTTATATTTGTCAAAGTAGACAAATACTAATAATAATAAATAATAAAAAGACAAATAAATGAAAAATGTTGGCGTGTAGAATTGCTTTGTTTTTTTTGTTTGTTTCATATATTGACCTGAAGTACTAAAGTAGATTAAAGAGAAAATACATTTTAAAACATTAAGTAAATAGAACATATTTATTCTGATATTTGATAGTCTATTATTAATTAAATTCTGTTAAAAACATCAAGTAAATGTAGCAGATTTGTTTTGTTAAATAATAATCTCATTTTCAGTTACATCTACCTCACATTGTAATTTTATCTACTCAATTTTTTGAGTGGTTCAAAATTTTTCTGAGTGTAACTCGCTCAGTGGCAAAATATATCTCTGACATGCTTGTGACATATGAACCCTCAAGGATCCTCAGAACATCAACGGCCGGCCTACTGAGCGTCCCAAGAGTCAGAACTAAACATGGTGAAGCAGCATTTTGTTATTATGCTGCAAAAACCTGGAATAATCTCCCAGATGAGGTTTGTCAAGCCCAGACTCTGATCACTTTTAAGGCAAAGCTAAAAACATTCCTTTTTCACACTGCC
>NW_024667809.1:0-526 GCF_008729295.1 Plectropomus leopardus | reverse complement strand
ACTTCGTTTAACCTTTAACTGTTGAACTACGCGACGCTGATCGCTTTAAACTGTACTCACTCTGCATTGGTGGGAAACCACAGAGAGAAAACTACCGCTGATGTAATGTATCCGCAGCCAGATGAGCCCAAATCAAAGGTCAGAAATCAGAGGAGTTTATCGGTGCAACAGAAGCAAAGTGGGACCAAAACAGAGAGAGATGGACTCAAAACCTGCAGAGGAAGGTAACAGGACACTGCAGTACAACGTGGAAATGGTTTCCAGCAACTCCATTGTCATAAAAAACATAAAAAAGATAAAATAAACTACAACTTAAGATGGCAACCACATCTAGATTTGATGGACAGACGGGCGGCTTTAGGTACTATTGATTGATAATGTGTGTTATAATGCATCTGTCCTTTGTGGACATGTATGTTACTGTATGTCTTTGAAAACTTCTTTTTCTTCCTTTTCATTATTTATGTTTACTTCTACAATGTGTTTATTTTGTCTATTATACACGACAGTTAAATTATTTATTATT
>NW_024667808.1:0-499 GCF_008729295.1 Plectropomus leopardus | reverse complement strand
ATACACAGACACATTTTTGAAAAAAAAAAAAAAATTGTGCGTGTTATTTGTTATATGTTATATTTGTATTTGTGTACTTACTGTCCTACTGGATACCATCGGTGTTTGGTGGTGAAAAACATCTTGCTCAGCTCCTCTATAGTTGGTCCCTTTTTGTCCCTCAGCACCTCCTTGCTGAGATGGGCCTTTAAAATCTGGTCGTGGCTCTCAACTGTGCTGTTCACAGGGTCTGGTCGCTCTATAGGCTGCAAAGATTTACTGTTACGGACATGGTTCCCCGATGCTTACAGATTTCCAAATGATGTAATAGGGCTGGACAATTTATCGAAAAAAAAATGAAAACCAACATTCAAAACCTCTAACCAACGTAACCTTGCTCATGTCGGTTATTTTTTTAAATTCTATTAACCCTTTCTGCTGTCATCATTATGGATCAAACAGCTGACGGTCCGACAGCCGGGCAGTGAGAGAGACAGAAAAATAGAGAGGAGCTTATTCT
>NW_024667807.1:0-418 GCF_008729295.1 Plectropomus leopardus | reverse complement strand
TAACCTGGGAAACCATGGCAATTTACAGACAGTTATCCCTAATAAAATACATGTGTTGGTATGCTAATGAGGCCAGAAAGTCTCACTGAAAGTGTGTGAAGTCAACCGTGAGGCAGCTGCACACGTCTTCCACCGACACCCTGCATAAAAGCACCCATGAGCTGGAAATGCCCTGGGTCAAATGGGCCTAAATACCCTCCTGGGGAACCTTCCCCAAAGAGGAGTAGGCTAATGCTATAGCCGCGTTCTTTCACATCCACCGATGTGAAATAATCTCCCTGTCTTATCGCTTTGAATAGAAGGCGTTGTGTCAACAAGCACAATGGCATTTTCCTCAATGATTTGTTTTAATTTCCTCAATAAAACAAATATGCTCCACTGAGCATGGAGGGGGGGCGAGCCAGGGGATCAGGCCATG
>NW_024667806.1:0-208 GCF_008729295.1 Plectropomus leopardus | reverse complement strand
GATTTTTAAGAAAGGCCGCCAGACTCTTTTATGATTCAAAACTTTAATATGCAGTACTAAGTTGACTCTCTCTCTCTCTCAGGTATCTTGACTAAGCCTGACCTGGTGGACAAAGGCACCGAAGAGACTGTAGTTGAAATTGTCCATAATGAGGTCATCCACCTGAAGAAGGGCTACATGATCGTCAGGTGCAGGGGTCAGAAGGAGA
>NW_024667805.1:0-360 GCF_008729295.1 Plectropomus leopardus | reverse complement strand
TTTTGATCTGATCAACATTTCAGTCTAGTCTGTTTCTGCAAACCAGGGGTGTGCTGACTGCCAGCTACTGTATGTAACAATTTGCTGAATTTTCAAGTTAGTTTTTTCCCTTATTTTTAAAAGAAATGATACCAATTTGCTTAAGATTCAAAGGTTTGACAATAAACAGCTCAATTTAACCCTGTGAAACCTCACAGGTATTAACCTGTGAGGTTTCACAGGGTTAAATTGAGCTGTTTATTGGTTCAGTCTAAGTTTCTTCTCTTTTCTAGTTTGGCAAAGCTGACCAACAGAGGCTCTCTCTCACTGTGGCGGTCGAGTCAGACTCCACATCACACAATGACCTCCTGTGGATTCAGC
>NW_024667804.1:0-254 GCF_008729295.1 Plectropomus leopardus | reverse complement strand
ATGGCCTCACACTTGGCAGGGATCACTGTCTGTTTTGCCTTTTTAAAGTGTGAAACCAGCTGCTCCCAGTATTGTAGATGAACGTTTGGTTGCTTTCTACCTTTGCTGTGTTATCGAGCGCAGGTTCAGCAAGGGTCTCCACGTTAGAATAACATTTGCTAATAATACAGTCAGTCTGTGCACCTGTACTTTCCTCTCCAGGATAAGACTTAGTCCTTGTGTTTGCTTCAGCGCCTGTTTATTCAGATGCAGCA
>NW_024667803.1:0-298 GCF_008729295.1 Plectropomus leopardus | reverse complement strand
TGAATTTAGTGCTGTTAATCATGACTGTGATTTTAGAAAATATGTAAGTAGTTCTTATTAGGGACTGTTCGTTATTTATGAGAGGGGAGGGGTGTGGAAAATGGGGGTATGGTATTTTTTAAGCACAGGGGAAGGTCGTATATTTTTTTTTATTTGGCTTAGGAGAAGGACATTCAACTTTAAATTATTATGTTTATTGTATAATTATTTTGGTACCCTTGGAATTTTCAACCTCAAACAAGTGGGTTTTGAAAGTATTTTTTCTTTAAAAATCAATTCAATTTCCCACCATTTATCA
>NW_024667802.1:0-711 GCF_008729295.1 Plectropomus leopardus | reverse complement strand
TGTATTTCCGCCCATGTAGTTGTTGTATGTGAACTGCAATTGCATTAAACCTTAAGTTCAATGAGGTCACAATGCTCTGAAAGGTGTTTTGGCCAATCGAATTGCAACCCGTCCTCAAAGTTTTGAGTACATTTAGACCTGTACTTTCATGTGGTCCAGCACTGTCTGATTGCAATCTAAATTTAATGTAAAATGTAAAGCGGTCAGAGTTGTTCTGGCAATATTGGAATCCTCCTGCACTTGTAAACTGAGCCAGAAACTAAAAGCAAACTTTTATAAGCACCTAGGTAATTTAATGACACTCACTTGCTTTTTTTAAACTGCAGAGTTAGAATTAAAAACTGACTCTTCCAAAACAAAATTTAAAGTGTGCATGATCAAACATAGAACACACCGTGAGTAGAAATGCTACTCTTACAAAATGAATCATTGGCTTTTTACCCGAGACTCAGCAGAGCTAATGTCTGCCAAACTTCCCACACCACCACCAACAAAAGGGTGCATCTGTGATTGACGGTTTCCATGACTGACTGATTTAGCACCTTCCCAGTTAGACGCATAAGATTTGTGTATCACTGTTGATTACTTTCTTTCACTTGTAGTTTAAAGAGCAGTGTGAGTAAAACAGGGCGTGTGAAAATTTGTTGCTTCTTGTTGGACTTTTTTAAATTTGGGGCATCTCTGCAGTCAGGTCAGGCTTCATATGCCCAT
>NW_024667801.1:0-763 GCF_008729295.1 Plectropomus leopardus | reverse complement strand
TTTTTTTTTTTAATTTGAGCAACTGTCTTTTTCTTAAAAAAAATATTTTCAAAATTTGTTATTTTTTTAAATTTTATTTTATATTTTTAATCTTAAAAGAAAACATGCCTTCCAAATCTGCTGGCCCATTGACATAAAATCACCACAATTGCACCATTTATCATAGCCAGAAACTGAAAAAAACAAAAATTACCATTGGATCATCAAAATTTTGATGGTCCTTGAACAGATCAAGTGGGGCAAACATTTCATGCATTTTCTCAGTCACTCAAAGAGGCTCAAGGAAAAATATTTGTAGCTTTGGGGAGAGTTAAAAAAAAAGCAACTCCCCTCCTCTGATAAAAAGGTAAAGAAAAGTCCCTTACGCCTATTCTTACTTTTGAAACTACATATATATACATAAATATTTAGATCCAGAGCTATATTTAAAACATTGGGGGCTGAAGGCTCGGACGCCCAGGCATAATGACAACATACTGACAGGTTTAACCAGGACATCTAACATCAGCTGGTGCCTGATGTGAGACGGTGTATTGTGATGTTTGGGCAGGATGCCAACAGAGGGTCAGCACCCACCTGCAGCTCACCGAAGACAAAGCAAGGCAGACCGGCAGCAAACTTCTGTTTAGGCCACCCACACACACTCAGCAATCCCTCAGAGACTTCCAGAAAAGCTCGGGGTCAACTACAGCCTCAGTAGCGCATGCTGGGAAACTCAGAAATCTGGCAGGGGAAAAAGGGCAGCGGATGTTGCCGGCAATCT
>NW_024667800.1:0-438 GCF_008729295.1 Plectropomus leopardus | reverse complement strand
AGGTCTCAAAAGTGTGTTTATCAATGTAGGGGTCCATGACAAAAAAAAAAGAAAGTTTAGTTACTGACATACACAAACTTGCCATCTTAAGGTAGACATGCCAGTAGGCTTTTGCCTGAAAGAATTAGTACTTATCACACCCCGTTATCATTTTCAGTGTAACGCTGGGCCCACTCAAACATATTCCAATGTGGGAGGGGGATCCTATTTACCCTAACAAATCACTGGAGAGCCATGAATCTGCCAGAATCTGTGGTTACTTTAGGTCCACAGTGATGTGTAGCTATGACAGCATGCTGGTTTTGCCGGGGTTTTAGGAGTGGAGCGGAGCAAAGTAAACACAAACTACAACATGAGTTTGCTATATACAGCAAGCCCTCTCAGCTCTTTAAGTCTAATAAATACATGAATAAACATCAGTGTTAAATGCCACAACCA
>NW_024667799.1:0-1455 GCF_008729295.1 Plectropomus leopardus | reverse complement strand
TATTATTGTTGTTGTTGTTATTATTATTGTTATTGTTATTATTAAGTTCACGACTTTGTCTTGCAGGACCTCCAGGAGGTTTGGGACCTGAAGGTAAACCTGGCCCAGACTGTAAGAGTCCGATCCTGGGGCCGCGTGGAGATACTGGTTGTACTGGACCAGATGGAGAACCAGGTCAGACTTTAAGGTTAACCCCTTAAGGCCCGCTTTAATATTACACACACTTATATCACTCTGCACACAAAAATCAAGCTTTAAAAAGACATCATACATTAATATGATTTCTTTCTTTCATTAAGTTTATTTTTTAACCATCAGTTTGAATGGGTTTCAATGGAGCATTTTTGGACCTGAACAGTCTGAATGTAACTATTTAGTTTCCACAGTGTATTTTAGACTTATTGTAGGAGCTGAGCTGCAAATTCACTGATTACACTCAGATACACAATCTGGACTACATTTAGGACACATGCATCAACACACACACAGAGTTATTAATAAAGGATGAAAAGAGACTAAAATGCGACAAACAGTCCTTAAAGGGTTAATTAATTAGCTTTGAGTCAGAAAATCACCCTGCGTGACCTCTGACCTTTGTTTGGTGTCTCAGGGTGTGCTGGTGAGGTCGGGGACCCTGGTCTGAACCCTCCGGTGCCTGGAGACGATGGGGACAACGGGGACACAGGGTGCCAGGGGCCGGTGGGCCCAAAAGGATCTGCGGGGCCCAGAGGACTGCCAGGCATCCCTGGAAATCCAGGAGTGAAAGGTTAGAGGCTCCATGTTACTGACACATGTTTAAACAGCGCTCCCACGGTCATGGAAAAGCTGGAAAAGTCATGGAATTTCACTTTCACAAGTTCCAAGCCTGCAAAACTCATGAAATAAATCAAAATCTTTGAAAGTTTTGGAAAAGTCATTGAATTATTAACCCTTTGAAAGCTGAGGAACTTTTTCAGAAGAGAAATGAGCTGAAAAAAATAATCATTTTGTAACATAGTCTTAAATGTACATATGCATGTATAATTATAATAATTATAAATCTAGTTTCCCCTTTTTTTACGCAAACATGAGAAAACATTTTGTTTCAGTGTGTTTCAGCTGATGTCAGGACGCCTCATCGTGGACTGTCTCTTTCTTACGTGTGTGTGTGTGTGTGTGTGTGTGTGTGTGTGTGAGATCAGGCATTCGGGGATCTCCAGGTCTGATGGGACTTCCTGGTAATCGGGGTCCCAGAGGTTGCACCGGTGCAAGTGGGCCTCCGGGACCGAAGGGTTTTGCTGGACCCATGGGTCCAAAGGGGGAGAAGGGCCGAGTGTCCCCCTGCCCCACCTACCCTCCAGCGACACAGGGGCCCCCAGGACCCCCAGGCCTCCCCGGTCAGCCCGGAGATGTCGGCCTCGAGGGAGAGGTCGGCAGAAGAGGCGCAAAAGGTGAGACATGAGGGCCGGTCCAGAG
>NW_024667798.1:0-305 GCF_008729295.1 Plectropomus leopardus | reverse complement strand
AATAACAAAATGTCACAGTTTCTGGATCCGATAAAAATTATCATTTTTGAGATTTTTAAAGCCACTTGCAAGTTTTCAGGGTAGAGACAGTATTTAAAATTAATACAAAATACGACCATCATGTCCCTGCCTGAGCCAAATCAAAAACATAATTCCCCCTACAGGGCTTAAAATAATATCTGAAGTGCCATCATCCCCCTCATCTCTGTGGTCATTATCTCCAACACTCAGTTACTCACACCAAAACAATCTGGATGTATAAATAACACTACAGGTCAGAGGAAACATATACATTTTTAATGTGG
>NW_024667797.1:0-531 GCF_008729295.1 Plectropomus leopardus | reverse complement strand
AGATTTAACATGCTGAATCTGTCAAAAAGTAACAGACAAACGTCAACTACTGCCAATGGTGCGGGACATGTGAAAACTAGAGCGACAGCTGCTCAACAACAGCCTGTCAGTCGGCCTGGTGTGTCAGGGCCCTTAGACGTGTCATTGGGTGAATTTATAAGTAAAGTCCCCAAAATATTGAACTATGCTTTAAATATAGTTTGTGTCAGATGTATATTTGGTCATATGGAGGAGGCAAAAGCTTCGTCTCTACCTCTGCTGCTGGTAGGGGAACCGCCATTTGTAATGTAAACCTACACGATGTGGGCGAGGACTACTCATCACTCTGGAAACGAAAACAACACTTAAAAATTCGAAAGCTCCCAGAACTCTACATTCAATTTTAATTCATCTATTTTTGTTTGCATTTTCATTGATTCGTGTATTCTGTCTTGATCGTGTTTCATTCTGTTTTAGGACTATTATTCTTATTAGTATAGATTGTTATTTTTTTGTTTTCTAATTGTTTCACTCTCATTTAACTCTACTTTA
>NW_024667796.1:0-615 GCF_008729295.1 Plectropomus leopardus | reverse complement strand
TACTTCAGACCACCAAGATATTTATGACAGGCCGCAGAATTACAGTGAACTGGCTTTGGAGGTATGAAACATGAAGAAAACATTTAAAACAGGTTTATACATGTGTTCCATGTTCTGGTCATTTGTTATTAGAAGTTTGAGAACTTAATGTTGTGCTCCTTTATACATTTTAATTTGATTTTTCAAAGACTTGTCTGTCTAAATCAGTGTTTTGATAAGATGAAAATCTTTTTAAAGCTAGTTAAGAGAAAAGGCATGACTATCAAGATACTGTTCATTATCAAAATATCCTGGGATGCTGTTTGTTGTATTCAGACCTTAAGGCTTACAGTATCAACTCTCAGCATAACACCATCAAACTAGTGTCCACCATCAATTGCACCAAATGTTTGCACTACAGCTTCTCCACAATAAAACTATTGACGTTCCATACAGATGTAGTCAATGAAAGTGCACTTTTATGTAACTTTTTTTGGTTGCATTGAATCCTTTCCAAATATTGCTAAAAAAGAAATATAAGGAGTAGAGCATTATCACTGACCATCACTATGTTAATGAATCATACATAAAATCATATGAAGAATATGAAGAAGTGGCTGTTAACAGGATATTACA
>NW_024667795.1:0-652 GCF_008729295.1 Plectropomus leopardus | reverse complement strand
GAGGAGGAGAGGGAGTCCGGCCCCTCAGAGTGGGGGGCTGAGGCCTGAGCACACTCTGCTTGGGATTCAGGCAGCAGAGAGGGACTCTCCAGCTCCAGATCAGCTGCTCCTACAGTACTGCTGCCCCCCATGGCCTCATCCCCCGGCCCGAGACCCTCAGGAGAGCCCGCTGGCATCGGGGGCTGGTCAACCCGGCACTGGGATGTTTCTGGGGATGTTCTGCCCGACTGAAATGGAGGCTGGAAAACATTGACAGAAAACCTGCAGAGAGATACATTGAAGAGATTACATGCTTGAGGAAAGGGAGGAGGCACTCACCTTAGCTAGAAATATGATATGAATTTGTATTTATATTATTTATTCAATATTGCACATGCAAGAAACTGTCTGTTATAATAGTAGGGCTGTATCATATGCTGCATGAATTTATTATTTTTTTATTTTATTGGTTGAGGGAATGTCAAATCTGTATTTCATTTGCTATTATTGATATATATGTCTGTGCCATATGGACAGCAGTTATGGCTTAATTTATACCCGTAGGTTGTGTTGGAAATGAATCAAAACAGTTGGTCAAAAAAAAAAAAAAAAGATTAACAGCTCACTACATTTGAGTGAAATTCCTTATTATACAGTGATCTAAGACCTACAT
>NW_024667794.1:0-713 GCF_008729295.1 Plectropomus leopardus | reverse complement strand
TATGAAAAACTTCTCAAGAAACTTGCAGACCTTCTCCACAGCCTCCATACACAGTCAACTGGTGACTGAGCCACAAACTAAAGCAAAACTTGAGATAATATAATATTCAAAACAACCTCAGCAGGCTCTGCCCCTTCTGCCGGCGTCCGTGTATTCAGCAACAACAAAACAACAGCTTAAATGTCCAGCCAAAGACAGCATAAGCACAAAATATACCCTTAATATATATAATTATAACCAATGCAGGACATTAAACCAGCTTGTAGACGGACAGACAGACAGACAGACAGATAGACAAGGGACGTACTTGACTTACTTCATTTGTCACAGCTCATTCTCCTTTCCTTTTTGGAGGAACTGGTCCATGTCCGTTTAAATGTCCCGTTGAACTTGTTATTATAACTTAACTTTGCTGGCAGTCCTCCTCTTCATTGCTTTGTGTGGCTCGCTAGCTAACTAGTCTAACAGCAGCCCGTTAGCCGTTAACAACACGGTAAAAACGAACGTTAGCTAGCTAATTTTCAACGGTTGTTAAACTTAACCGACGTTAAAATAACTTTTTGGCAGTGAAAATTTCCCACAGTTCACTTGCAGATATCTTTTTCCACAGATATATCCACTGGCTGTGTCGAAATGTAATGGCGGCGACCATATCTGACCGTTCAAACGGTGTTTGTTTGTTTTTTTTATCAGCTTTACCTGGCGCTCCCGCC
>NW_024667793.1:0-368 GCF_008729295.1 Plectropomus leopardus | reverse complement strand
CCTAACAGTTCAGTGGTAAAGACATTCCTACATAGCAGCAAAATGTTGTGACACTTTTGGAAGACGTTTGAGGTCTTTGAAGACCTGCTGGATTAGCACAAAAATCCATACCCATCGTATTTTCTGGTAAAGTTGACATTTTGGTAAAGTGGGCCTCTGTAGAGTAACAAGATGATGTGACATGAAGCTAAAATTTGGGCAGAACTGATCCTTCTGTATTGTTTTATATTCAGCTCAACTTTTTTGTTGGTAATATTTTTTTTTTTTCAAATAAACAATGTCAGTTAAAAAAATATAATGACTTCTTTATGTCTAAAATAAATAAATTAAGAAATACATTAATAATATTATACTACAACTAATAATTA
>NW_024667792.1:0-579 GCF_008729295.1 Plectropomus leopardus | reverse complement strand
ATCAGTCTTTTCTCCGTCATGTTTACAGGGGCACCACGTGAGTACCATATCCACACACCACATTGTGTTTACGTTGATTCACAAAGCAGCTGTTGAAAGCCCTGGCACAAGATAAGGTCTAAATAAATGCCACTGCAGACACAGAGGAGAACTGATTGCAATCTTCTTAGGACAAAGTAGGTGATGGGAAAAAAATGAGGATGCATTTAAAACAAAACAAACAAGATTTTAGATTGTTTTTGTTTTAGTCATTGTGGACATTTTTTCATCAGCCATAAATGCATCTACCCTGGCATATCTGTCATGAAGAACCGTTCTCTTAAAATTATACCAGTGATAAAGCAGTCAGACACTAGGACTTGATTGCACAGGACCAAAGCCACCCAACACAACAAAATTCAACTCCAGTTCAATGCGTTAAACTCACTGTTTAACATTTTCCACTGAATCTTTTGTTTGTGTGTGAGTGGGAGGGATGAGTCAGTTAAACAAACAAACAAAAATGAATAAATAAAATAAAAATAAATAAATACATACTAAATACAGACAAAGTTTGGGGTCATACCCTCTTCCCCCTAT
>NW_024667791.1:0-473 GCF_008729295.1 Plectropomus leopardus | reverse complement strand
AGCTAAAAACAAAGTTATTCATTACACACACAAACACACACACACACACTAACATATTAAATCTCCCCATTTATCAGCAGTCCCAGCATGCACTGTGTTGTGACTGTCAAAAAAAATCTAAATAATTCAATACAAACACTTGAATAAGTGAAAAGTATGGAGGCCTGAAACTGACAAAATAAAAAAAATTAAATAAATGTGTCAATACATAAATGACAATATCCATTTAATTTCCCATTTAATTGATCAATTTATTCACTTTCATATTTGTTTACTTATTTATTTATGTGTTTTTTTTCCACTTTGCGTATAAATTCCTCTATTTGTTTAGGCGAAAAGTTGGCACCCCCAATGCACATAGGCCAGCCCCCATTTGCATAACGAGGTGGAAATTCACATGGAAAAAAGGAGGTAAATAAATTTGAGGAAATTAACGGAGGTGGTGGCAAATAGAGAAAATAATACATAAATAA
>NW_024667790.1:0-241 GCF_008729295.1 Plectropomus leopardus | reverse complement strand
GAACAAAATTCACATTCACAGTGCCGCTCCTCTTCCTGGAATGAAGCAAAGCTCTCCCTTTTCTTCCTGCTCTCAAACTCAACCAGCTCCACTCTGTTCATAGCTTTCCTTCTTCCCTCCCCTTCAGATCCACAAACTGAACCAACATGGTGGTGAAGTGAGAGAGCAGACAGGCCCCATTCACTGCACAGTCACATGTTGTTGAGATCAGAGCTCAAACTGCTTTCACTTGTGAGAAAGT
>NW_024667789.1:0-577 GCF_008729295.1 Plectropomus leopardus | reverse complement strand
ACTCATGACAGTTTGGCAGAGCTTCAAAAGGAAAAACTAAACTATTTATGGGTCAATAAGTCAAGTCTGCTCAGTTTTTTGCAACAAGTATCAAGTAAGTCAACTCTTACAGGGGTTCAGAGGAAAGACTCGAGGAAACCATTTTTACAGAGAGAAACAAGAGATGAACTTATCCTCAGGAGATGAATGAAAAACAAAAAACAAAAAATAAAATTCAGAAAAAGCCATAAATACACTTTAGCAAATGAAGCAGCTGTGGGTCATCAGAGTAATAGTAGGTGAAGGTGAAGAACTGAAGCTAACATGTAGAAGGTCAGCCATGACAGGTCATGCAGTACTGGTACCTCCTGAGGAAAATAGCAAACTGACATTGTATGTTGCTTTATATGCAAATTCAATTAACTCTTAGTTAGGTGCATTTTTTTTTTTGGTGCATGCTTATCATTCTTCTTTTTGATAATTTTGGCTGTGTTCATGCATATGGTACAAGTTTTGGCAAGATTATTTATTTTTATTTAATATTAGAATTTCCAGTTCAGCTCCTATGGTAAGTCTAAAATACACTGTGTAGAAAAAA
>NW_024667788.1:0-1501 GCF_008729295.1 Plectropomus leopardus | reverse complement strand
TAGGAGGGGTCAAAATTTGACTTTTTTCGCCATACTATACTATTGCCTTCCTGGCCATTTTTTGGACATGCTAAATTATGCCGTTTTAGACCTTTTTTGGTCTTTATTTCCACTTCGTATACTATGACGTATGTCTACGAGTTATTCTAAGTGGTTTTCAGCTATTTTTAGGAGGGGTCAAAATTTGCCATTTTTCGCCATACTGTACTATTGCCTTCTTGGCCATTTTTTGCACATGCTGAATTATGAGGTTTTTGACCTTTTTTGGCCTTTATTTCCACTTTGTGTACTATGACACGTCTCTCCCATGTGGACTTCTTGTGGTGCGGTGCTGCGGCGCGACGGACTTTGTACTGTGCTTGTTTTACGCATGTTCCATGTGTTTTAAGTTGCTTTTATAGGCTTTACGTTTTTCTTGTTTTTAAGTTGACTCTAGACTGTACAGCATGATGGTAACCACTGGAAAACTTTTATTGGCACTGTTTATCCTGGCGCTGTTTTTACAATACCAATCGTACCTGCGTTGGAAGGAAACAACCTGGCGTTCCCATATACGAGACATGTTGCTGTCTCTTGGAAACATGGGTGCCTCGCCATCCCTAGGCTTACCTCAGGACATATGGCGACCTGCAAACCCGAGGAGACACCTCAGGAGAAGGGGAAAGAGAGGAAGAATCCGCCAGCGTCTCCGTTGGCAAGGTAACAGGCCACAACTACCATCAATGATACTCAGCAATGTCAGATCGTTAAGAAATGAAATGGACGAGCTGCGGATCAACGCCAGGTCTTGCCACAAGTACCATGACTCTTCAGTGATGGTGTTCACGGAGACTTGGCTTCACCGCAATATTCCAGACTCTTTGTATGAGGTGGATGGTTTTTCTTTAATCCGCTTGGACAGAACTGAAGCTTTGGGTACAGTTAAGGGCGATGGCATTTCTGTTTTTATCAATGAAAACTTATGTAGGAACTACATGCTGCATCAAACTGTTTGCAAAACAGATGTGGAACTTCTGTTGTGCCCATGTCCATTGAATTTCTGAACAATAGGTGATGTTAGATGTGCCATGAAATTGTGCAATATGCCAGTATACCACTGCTGCCAGATGTCTGCTTTTCATGTAGATGTAGTGAATTGTTAGATAGATATGTTGCTGGTGCAGGATGTAATGTTTTATATTTTGTATGACTTTTATGTGTGTATTTATTGGTTTTGTAACTGTGGGACAAGATCCAGGATGAATTTCCCTACGGGGACATTAAAGTTCTTTCAGTCTATCTATCTAAAAGTTATTCTAAAGGGTTTCAGCTATTTTTAGAAGGGGTCAAAATTTGACTTTTTTTGCCATACTATACTATTGCCTTCCTGGCCATTTTTTGGACATGCTAAATTATGAGGTTTTAGACCTTTTTTGGCCTTGATTTCCACTTTGTTTACTATTATGCGTCTCTATGAGTTATTCTAAGTGATTTTTAACCATTTTTAGGAGGGGTCAAAATT
>NW_024667787.1:0-216 GCF_008729295.1 Plectropomus leopardus | reverse complement strand
TGCAATTACAGATTCAAATTCCATGGCTTTCAAGCCCCCATTAGTATGGTCTCTAACCAGTTGTGATTTACGGAGATAATGAGTCTTGTTCTTCCATATAAACTTGAATATAACAGAGTTAGCATATTTAATCATTTTTGGAGAAGTGTGCAGGGAATGGCAAGCGTAGATAAGTCTTGAAAGACCATCTGTTTTGGACAGGAGGATCCTACCCAG
>NW_024667786.1:0-264 GCF_008729295.1 Plectropomus leopardus | reverse complement strand
GGGGAATGAATCTACAGTATCTAAATTCCTCAAGGATTGGTGTTCAGGCTCAGCTGATAGTTAGTTTCACGTTTCTTCTTTTCATTCAGATTTGTTGTCCACTGCATTCAGACACAATAAGTAGTTCTGCAGGCAAGACAGTGCACTGAAAATGTGGACCACTGACCAATGTGGTCTTATGTTTCTTTTGTTTTAAACTACTTTTGATGGCTGTTTAGGGATTAAATGAAATGCAAGCACTCTCTTTTTCTGTACGTACCTTTT
>NW_024667785.1:0-695 GCF_008729295.1 Plectropomus leopardus | reverse complement strand
CAGTCAGGTTTAAACTCTCTGAAAAATGATCAAGTCCCTGTCAGTGAGAAACCATTCAGCTGCTCTGAGTGTGGAAAAAGATTTGACTTTAAGTCACAGCTTGAGTCACACATGAGAGCTCATACAGGAGAGAAACCATTTACTTGTTCAGTGTGTGGTAAAGCTTTCAGCATCAATGCAAGATTGAAGATACACATGAGAACTCATACAGGAGAGAGACCCTTCAAGTGTTCAGTTTGTGGCAAAGCTTTCCACGAAAGTAGAATACTAAAGGTACATATTAAAACTCATGCAGGAGAAAAACCATTTACTTGCACAGTTTGTAATAAAGCATTTAAATGCTGCTGGAATCTAAAGACTCACATGAGAAGTCATGAGAAACCATTCAGCTGCTTAGTTTGTAATAAATCTTTTAGACAGAGTGAAGATTTACAGATACACGTGTCAATCCACACAGGAGAGAAACCGTTCAGCTGCCCTGATTGTGGGAGAAGATTTTACTATAAGTCAAAGCTGAATGCACACATGAGATCTCATACAGGAGAGAAACCTTTCAGATGCTCTGAATGTGGGAAAAGATATAGCTTCAAATCAAAGCTGAAAACACACATGAGAACTCATACAGGAGAGAAACCATTTACTTGCGCAGTGTGTAATGAAGCTTTTCATGGTCTTTGGCATCTAAAAAATCACAC
>NW_024667784.1:0-314 GCF_008729295.1 Plectropomus leopardus | reverse complement strand
CAAAGTTCCTCCCAAAGCTCCATAACACTGAGCTCCATCATATCTGCAATCACAGGAGGTTTCCACACCTGGAAAATATATATATATATATATTTTTAAATTAAAAGCAAAAGGCAAAAATGTTTTGTGTTTAAATCAAGTCTATCCCACCCAGTCATTAAAAACTCATGATGAATGCAAAAACTGTTCAAAACAAGTTAACTTAATTTTAAAATTCCAATTCATTTCCCTTAAAAACATGAGAAAGATCATTTTTATTTCATTTGTTTCAACAAAAAGTGTGAAAAAACAGAAAAATATTTAAATTATTTTAC
>NW_024667783.1:0-327 GCF_008729295.1 Plectropomus leopardus | reverse complement strand
TGGTTTAGTGGATATCAGATTTACAATGACCTAACTTCTGTGGACTGTAAAATAAACTGTTTCTTTGGGAAGAAAAAGAAAGAAATCATTTGGCTCGATGGTGGCGTTGTAACGTTAAACTTAAAGAGTCATTAATATTTGTAACTTAGAACAAAAATAAAAAAGAGGTATAAGTTAATTGTAAGTAAGCGTGTATTTTCTACTTTATGATAAAAAGTTGTGGAGGGGATTTTTTTTATTTGTATTCAAGGGCTTAAGGAAATTAAAAAAAAAAAATATAACAATTTTCTTAAATAGTATTTTAGTTGTGTAGCTTTTTGAAATGCA
>NW_024667782.1:0-696 GCF_008729295.1 Plectropomus leopardus | reverse complement strand
ATTCACACAAGCCTGTGTAGAGTGGAGGCGCTCTTCTATCACTTCAGAAGTCGAATCTGTGACATTTCTGAAACCTAAATGGCCAATCTTTGTCCACTTTGAGCATCGGGGGATGCTGACAAGTTCTCATTTATTGTCCTTTCATCTTTCACTGATTCTCAGCAGGCCTGCCACCTGAAAGTCAAAGCTTCAGTCGGAGACCCTTCAGCCGACTGTGATTTCTTAGCCGACTTATTTCGTCGAAGTTCTTAAGTTTTTGGTTTTTTGTCAGTCAGTGTGCAGTGACATCTCAGTCCAAAGATTTTGCTGCAGAGTGCAGAGTGAGCACTCCTCACTTTTTATATTGATTTGCAGTAAAGGCTGCTGCAGACTCAGACCCAAACCCCGAACTCTAAAACTCCATATGGGAAAAAGGAACAAATAAGTCATACATAGTGATTAGCTAACTGTGATTCAATTGACAAAATTCTGAGTCAGGTGCAGCCCTAACTCTAAGAAAGTCCAGGGCACTGTGGCAACATTTCCCTACGGAGCCATTTAAAAGGCTTGTGCTTACTAATAAGCCATAATGGGAAAATATAATACCAATTCATAACTTTATGCCTGTGGTTTTATTTTTTTATTCATTTGGCTGGACAGAATGAATTTGTGTTTCATAGCAAATTACAACATAGAGGATGCCTTTTGGAATAGCTT
>NW_024667781.1:0-434 GCF_008729295.1 Plectropomus leopardus | reverse complement strand
TGACCATTTGATCAAACAGTCTAATGTAGTGATTTCCAGACAACTTGGCATGTAACAGCCCCAGTTTGTGCCTCTCATGTATTGTGATAGCGTCGTATAGTATCATGTATGACACTGCAATAAAATATGGCTATATATAACTGAAGACATGAGATTTGTTTACGAATCAGTAGCACTTATTCTTGTGATTGTACTGTTAATGTTAATATGTTCTGTGTGTCTAAATGATTATAACAGTATACTGACAAGATGCAGTTGAGAAAGAGTTTGAGATTAATATGACAATATGATCTAAGATTAATAATAAGCACTTTGGGCTGTATTTATTGCATGAAATATTCTATACAAATGAAGTTTATCACTGTTATTGTTGTTATTATATGTGACATATGTGTGATAGTCATTCATGGCTTCTAGACAATCAAGGGCGTCAC
>NW_024667780.1:0-359 GCF_008729295.1 Plectropomus leopardus | reverse complement strand
TGACATCATAATGTTCTGCTAAAACACTTTTCTGGCCATTACTCAACATCAGAAACAGAAGGAGGGACATTTGGTCAGACGCTGAATTGGCGACATTAATCTTGAAACTGTGCTGATTGTAGAGATCGTCTGCTGAGAATATGTAGCTTCTACACAGCAACATTCATTTTTGAAGCATTATCTACCGTCATGACTGCATATGAGTCTGGACAGACATAAATGTAAACTGTAACTGCAACTTGACCAGTTCATGGAGGCATACATCTACATCTAGGCTATAATTCCAGTTTATTTCTAATTTAAACAAAAAAATGATTCAATAATTATTTTGCCTAGTGTCTACCAGTCTATTTGTCATG
>NW_024667779.1:0-512 GCF_008729295.1 Plectropomus leopardus | reverse complement strand
AAAAAAATTACTGCAAAAAAATATAGCACTTAAATGTCTTGTTGTTGCTGTTGTTTATTTTTTTCATAATGTGCCTTCTTTTTTCTCTAAGCAGAACAGACGAGGCTGAGCAACACACAGGACTATCATCAGCTCCAAGACGAAGGTGAGGAAGACTGCTGGCTAAAAAGATGGTTTGTTTTTTTTGTTTGTTTGTTTGTTTTTGTTTTTTTTTTTCATTTTTTATACTGAAATTCAACTGGAATTAATTCAAGAAAGCTCTGGAATCTTTTTTTAAATTAGATTCAATTCAAACATGTAAAAAGAAATAGAAAAATAATTATACAAACAAGCAGACTTGCTTAAAAGACGTAATATCTACAGACAATGAAAAACAAAACATAAAGCAAAAGAAGTGGACGCATGATGAGTTGGTTTCCGTGTTCAAAAAGGAGAAGTAAAAACCAATTAAATCCCACCCCTTCTCCATAAGTCATTGAATTTTAATTTACCACCCCCTCATTAATTTTAAC
>NW_024667778.1:0-223 GCF_008729295.1 Plectropomus leopardus | reverse complement strand
CCCACGCGTTTTGCATACTGCAGTTTATTCATTGTTTACCACCAAAAAATTTCCAATAATGTTTTTGTTATATAATCCAAATTATTTTTAATATTTTTTTTCCCCAAATAGTGCTCAGTAAAGGTAAATTAATTCTTCATTCTTCATTGTTCTCCCCTGAAACTTCATGCTAATGGTTTCTTCAAAGAAGATCTGAGGAATTAAGTGTTGACTTGCTGTGAAT
>NW_024667777.1:0-1756 GCF_008729295.1 Plectropomus leopardus | reverse complement strand
TATTCTCTCAAATGAATTGCCTTTTTGAGGGCTTTAACATATTCAGAAACTCATGAAACTTTGCAGACTGGTAAAAAATTTTATAAATTTAATGATATCATACATAGGTGGGAGGAAATGTATTAGTGGCGCCCCCTACAGATTTCCAACGAATCAGCCCCACTTTTTATCAGCAGCACTTTTTACCGTGAGCTGTAAAACTTTGGAGGCTTGTGTAAAACCCCAAGACCTACAAAAAAGTCTCTTGGGGCCATACCGTAAAATCAACAGGAAGTCCTCCATTTTGACTTGAAGTTGTAATTTTGGTGTATTTTTGGTCATTTTCAGAGGTTGTAATTTTTAGAACCTGTCCTAGAGCTTTCATCAGACTTCAAATGTTATGGCTACCTTCATAAAACCTTTGAAACCAAAAGTTATCAAATTCATGAGCTTTCATCACACCGTGTGACCCTGAGGCATCTAATTTGCATGTTCTGCTATGAACCAGGAAGTAAATAGTAAATGGTATATAACTCTGCTGTGAATGGTCCAATCTGCCCCAAACTCCACATGTTTAATAGGAGTCACGCCCTGAACACATCTATACGACAATTTTAAGTGATAATAAGAGCGCCACCTATTGGCACAGAAAAGGCAAAGATTTACACAAAGACATCCTGCTCCTAGCAGGCTGACTCAATTGATCTGAAAATGGTTTTAAAAAATCCTTAAGAAGTTGATGATGCTTGAAAATGAATATTGTGAGTTTTCATTGAAAGGCGTTACTGTAGTTGGGTGGACAATTTCCATGTTTCGACATGACATCAAAAATGATTGTAACTTGGCCTCAGATGGTCAGATCTTTACAAAATTTCACAGATTTGATGTCCAGGCCTGTAGACATCTGTAGTGCAATTTTGAATCTTACTCATAGCGCCACCTATTGGTAGCAGGAAGTTACTTTTTTTACTCTTTGATTTTTCCCTTGTAGCAGGTTAACTCAATTAACCTCATATTCAATTAGAATACTGTAAAGATTAGTAAAGTTACACATTATTCGCCATAAAACTGGAAGCACTTTGTGAGGGGCAAAGCATGCACCAAAACCCACCAAACTTAGCACACACATCAGAAGTCCTAAAATGTGATATGTGATGTAATTCTTTTTGCACTGTGCCAAAATGGCTCTGTAGCACCCCCTACAGATTTCAACGAAGCAGCCCCTGTGGTACATTACACCTAGAGCTGCAAAACCTGGGAGGCGTGTGTAACAGCCCAAGACCTACAAAAAAGCTTCTTGGACCCATACCCTAAACCCAACAGGAAGTTGGCCATTTTGAATTGAATGTGCAATTTTGGCGTATTTTGGCCATTTTCAGGGGTCACAATTTTCCGATCTTCTCCTACAGATTTCATCCGATTGACTTCAAAATCTAAACATCCTCTCAGAAGACCCTGGACATCAAAAGTTATTACATTTGTGAGTTTTCATCACACTGTGTGGCCTATACTGGGCCAAACATTTCCATGTCTCGCCATTAACCAGGAAGTAGTTTATAACTGAGTGGACATGGTCCAATCTGCACCAAACTTCACATGTTTGATGACAGTCTTGCCCTGAACACATCTACATGACAAGTGTTACCATTATTTATAGCGCCCCCTACTGGCAACAAGAAATGTCACGGAAATTACATGCTTTTTTCTTTGATGGACTGCTCCTACAGATTTTATCCAATTGACTTCAAATCTGGTGACAAAACCTTTAAGACCTTAA
>NW_024667776.1:0-771 GCF_008729295.1 Plectropomus leopardus | reverse complement strand
GACCATATCAAAATAAAAATGGAGAAGTTGTTTGACATTGAAGTTTTTAAACTTGTAAATTAAACCATTTATCACACAAATCTATTTTGATAGATTTGTGGTCATGCAAGGATTATGAGTAACATGAAAAGCATGAAATTATTATATGAAGAACAGGCTTTGTGCATGGTGGCATAATGATGTCAGAATTCCAGTAGGAAAGGTCATCCCACTGATTTTTGTAACATTTTCTCAAAGCTGCGGTTTTCTCCATCAACTTTCCGCCTAAGGCTCTTTGGGAGTGCCATTTTTCATGCTTGAAATATATTAAGAAGGCCTTTCTCCTGCCAGTGTTCTCCACAAACTATGACACTGCATGTGACAGTGATGGACAGCTTGACATCCTAAAAAATGAAGCCTAAAATATTGCTATCGCCCCCTAGTGGCTTGCTGCAGTACCGGTAACATGAGTCTGTTAACACTAACAAAGGCTAGAAAATAACATAAATTTGGAAGGAAATTAATATATCAAATAATAATATATTACTTAGGATACAATATTAATGTTATTTTATTCTATTTTACGAGAGCATCTGGCCCTCACAGTGTCTGACGAGAAAAATTCTGTCCCTTAGACGCATGTAGGTGACGACCCCTGCTGTAAAGTCACAGTCGTCTTGATGACACTCTGTATCCTGCCTTTTTTATGACACATAAAAGATTCAAAATTCATGAGTGGGTTATTTACTGACTTATATTTTAGACCTTTGCAAGAACAAAATGTGAAAGTGT
>NW_024667775.1:0-622 GCF_008729295.1 Plectropomus leopardus | reverse complement strand
GGAGCGTTAGTGAGTCCAAAAGGCATTACCAAATATTCGTAATGTCCCGTAGGAGTGTTGAACGCCGTCTTCCACTCATCCCCCTCTCGAATGCGGACCAGGTGGTAGGCTTTGCGGAGATCTAGTTTGGTGAACACAGTGGAACCTTGCAACAGCTCGAAGGCAGAGGCGATGAGGGGAAGAGGGTAGCGGTTCTTTACTGTGATGTCATCCAGACCTCTGTAATCGATGCAGGGTCTGAGCGAACCGTCTTTCTTTCCCACAAAGAAAAATCCGGCCCCAGCGGGTGACGAGGAGGGTCGGATGATTCCGGAAGCCAAGGACTCAGAGATGTAGATCTCCATGGCCTCCCTCTCAGGTGCGGACAGCGAGTAGAGGTGGCCCTTGGGAGGAACAGCCCCAGGCAGGAGATCGATGGCACAATCATAAGGTCGATGAGGTGGTAGAGAGGTGGCTCGGGACTTGTTGAAGACCTCCCGAAAGTCGTGGTAATCAGAGGGCACCCCGGAGAGGTCTGGAGAGGAACTGGAGCTGACAGACGGTGCGGGCGTGACCCCTTGTTTGAGGCATATCTGCTGACAGGAAGGACTCCATGACAGAATCGATCCCGTGGCCCAGTCTA
>NW_024667774.1:0-815 GCF_008729295.1 Plectropomus leopardus | reverse complement strand
AACTAAATTAAAACTTGTATTGTCCTTGTAAGGTAGTTGAACTCTTCACACAGTCTGTTCACACAAATTCTGCAGATTTTTTTTTCCCCCCAGACACCAGAACAACTTGAGACAATAACAAAAAGAGCCCAAACGTGCATGATTTTATCCGAGTTGTGAACCCTGCTGCTGTTAGTGTCATTGCATTCCCTTTTATACAAAAGTTTCCCTGCGCCTGGTGTCACATCCAAATATCCGTGCACACTGAACCAGCACTTCTGTCAGAGTGTCGTAAAGTGATAAAGGGGTGGATTTGTAGTGTGGATAGTGATAAAATGTACATCAAGGTGTACTCCAATTGAAATTAAGCACAATTATCTGCTCTAGTTTCCATAATAAACATGACTTTGATAATCGGCTGATTGAAAGACGTCTAAACGTTCAAGCTAAAACTGGAAAAAAATAATTGATACAAACGTTTGTCTAGGTTACATAACTTCACTTTAGTTTATTAGCATTTTACAGACTATATAAACCAATGATTGTAAACCTAGGAACTAAAATCTGTGAAATTCATCTTAATTTTAACCCTGTGTTAAAAGTATAAAGAATTGACAGCACAGCAGGAGCTACAATCAAATCATTTTATAAGTCAAATTCTAAAATTAAAAGTAAAACGTTTACCTCTGAGTAGAACTATAAAATAGCAGAATATGGAAATACTCAAGTAAAGTACAAGTAGCTTAAAATGAGTTCCACCACTTTTACTAGTAGGTGGTAATGTGTTGTCTATTATTTTTAGAATTTGACTTATAAAATGATTTGATTGTAGCACC
>NW_024667773.1:0-832 GCF_008729295.1 Plectropomus leopardus | reverse complement strand
CACGTGACTCAACATCTCCACCACGGTGAGGCTGTAACGCCGCGTTCAGCCTGATGGCGTTCTGTGGTTAGCAACGGTCTTTTTTAGACACATGAAAGCGTCAGAGCTGACGGCGGCGGATTTACTGACTGTATGTCTGAGTCTCTGCAGCTTGTGAAGTTTCCGTGGTCAGACGGTGGCAGAGTTACTGACGGATGAATGTTTGAGCCTTAGGTCTTTGTTAATGTGACACTGTGATTGGCTGTTTGTGGGTAAAATGCATGCTGGGAGTTGTAGTTCTCTCCTTCAGCCTTCATGTTCTTCTTGTAGCAGTCAAATATTTGACACTTTCAGTCGTTCATTTTTTGGTCGGGATGATTCAGTAATAACCCGATTTCATTTAGAAAGCTATGAGCGCCCTGAAAAGCACCTCCCACATGCCAGCTGTAAATAAACAGCTTGTAACCATGGCAACAGATGAAGATGACCATGAACCGTGACCATGAACTCCAGACCGTAAACGCAGCTCAGTAGGTGTCTGAGGAAATATTTGTGTTCTGCTGCTGCAGACGTGCTGATCAGGTTTGTCTGCTGACATCGACAGTAATAACTCACCTGGTCACTGAACCTGTTCAGTCCACGCCATTTACTGCAGGCGCCTGTTTTATAAAGTCCACGTTTATGAAGACGACAAGATTTATATTCAATCTACCAAAGCTTCCAGGGTTTTTTCCAGGGTCATGAAAACCTCGGAAAGTCATGGAATTAAAAAATAAAAAATAAATTACCAAAAATTATTTCCATGGAAAAAAAGAATTTATCAATGAAAAAGTGAGAAATATGTAAAGAATCA
>NW_024667772.1:0-392 GCF_008729295.1 Plectropomus leopardus | reverse complement strand
AACAACGAGTAGTTGGATATAACGTCAATGAAGCGTGGATGTTTCTTTTTTCATTTAAATCGCTTGAGGTCGTTGAAATAACACAACGTTACAGTATGTCCCATTTAACGTGTATGGAGGACAAAAAGTGACTTCAGTATTATTAAATAAATGTATGAAAAAATACAAGAATAAAAATATTCAAAAGTAAACTAAAATTTTCATTTATGAATGGATAAATATCTTAAAATTATTTCTACATTTTTACACACCCACATCTGTTTTTCTCTGTCTGTATGTCTAAAACATTATTGGTCACTTAGGCAAGCCAGACATAGGCAAAAGCTTCCTGCTGTTCCCTGTGATGAGTGATTTATTCAGATGTGCTTTGTATAAGCCTTAAGGAGTCCCAT
>NW_024667771.1:0-510 GCF_008729295.1 Plectropomus leopardus | reverse complement strand
CAAGTCAGAGCTGGTTTGGGGAAGCTGGTTTGGAGATGTAGCTCATTAACCCTTAAAACCTGAGCAAATTAATCTTATTTCTTTCAAAAATATGGGGCAAAGGCAATTAGCATCTTAACAAAACATGGCCTAAAAAAAGCTAAAAATTAGCAAAAACTTGCAAGGAAACTACCTGAGAATAAGGGGGAAAAAGAAAAGTAAAAAACAAAAACAAACTCGAAAATGACTTGGAAAAAGTGCAGAAAATTAAATAAGATGTATTTTTTTTAACTTAATCTTAAATAAATAATTATAATGATTTTGAAAATCATTGGGTTTTTTGGAACATTTTTCCCAGCTGTTTAAAAAAAATTTTTTGGGGGGGGGGGTCATTTTCTTAGTTACTTTTTAATAATTTCTCGCAATTTGTGGGACATTTCTTTCCAAGTTGCTCATTGCCTTTTTCCCAGTGTTTTTGAGGGTTTAGTTTGTGAAAGGCATCCCAACACAGGTCAAGAAAACTGATGTTGA
>NW_024667770.1:0-417 GCF_008729295.1 Plectropomus leopardus | reverse complement strand
AGCGCTCCTCAAACATATGGGTAATGAGGAAAGGCAGATGCTTTCAGTGTTGCTTTTCCTTGCTCTCTTCTGTCTTCTCTCTCCTTTTTGCCTTCAGCCAAAGACAGAAAGATGGGGCCACATCTTAATTAAAGCAGAGGAAAATGATCCATTGCCCCAAGATGTAAACGGCCCCAGGAGACGAGCAAAAAACAGGGACAACACCCTGCCTGCCACCATGTTTTCCACTTAATCTGTTTACTCCTTGTCCGTTTTATCCCCTTATTAAACCCCTAACTCGTTCCATCTTCTCCACCTTTCCTCCATTCTTTTTTCCCCGTCGTGCTTTGCTTCTTTCCATCTGTACGTGTATGTGTGTGTGTGTGTGCGTGTGTGTGATTCATGTGCGTGAGGGGCGCTGTCTGCCTGCTGGTTGCC
>NW_024667769.1:0-437 GCF_008729295.1 Plectropomus leopardus | reverse complement strand
AATCCCAGACAGCCACCAGGCTGTACATTAGCTGGCATCCAGAGCCCAACCTGTCATTCTGCGGTGCTGGATACAATCCATGACATCCAAAGTACAGAATTTAAGTGGATTCAAGCTGCCGTCTTTTCCCTCTGGGTGGGACTAAAGTTAGATTTTTTTTTTAATTGCTGTGAATGTCGGTGAAGAAGTAATTATATATTCAGCGTCAGCCAGGAGGGATTGGCTCCATGCAGATGCTTGGTGGTGTTGTTTTTGTTGAGTACAGCTGGCTGTTGGCCCCGTTACTGTGTCGATCGCCAGTTCATTTAAGTGTTGAATGCACATGCAGTTTGTCTGCATGGCTTCTTCTTATGTTATTTTCATTCAAGGCTTGGACAGAAGTAGAAACATTCATTATGTTTAAATGCACAGTTTAGTGGAGCTACGGTTATAACTGG
>NW_024667768.1:0-324 GCF_008729295.1 Plectropomus leopardus | reverse complement strand
AATGGTGCATCGCAGGGGAGACTGAGGTTCAGTTACACACACTCTGCCTGTGTGAGCAGCGCTGCACTACAGAGCACTTGTTGTATTTTCAAGATACAGTGATAATACAGGCATTCAGCTCTATTCTAATGATTGGTGGAGCGACCACAAGCAACCATGTGTATCCGTTTAAGGACTGTGGAGGTGAAATGAGCCGGGTGCATGTGCTCCCAGTTCCACAGTAATCAGATTTTCTAAAACAAAAACATGCATATTTGCAGCTTTATAAATTTGATTAAAAAATGCACATTTCTGTTTGTGCATACACACAGTTTTAGTCATGAA
>NW_024667767.1:0-288 GCF_008729295.1 Plectropomus leopardus | reverse complement strand
CATTTCATCAACGAGAACAAAGAACTTTTCCAGCAGAGTCTGGAGGAACTGGAGGCATCGACGTCTGCTGCTGCAGAGAACAGGTACACCTGAACACACCTGGACGCATCTACTGACACATGTATACACCTGAACACACCTGGACACATCTACTCACACCTGTATACACCTGAACACTCCTGGACACATCTACTCACACCTGTATACACCTGAACACACCTGGACACATCTGCTTAAACCCGGATACACCTGAACACACCTGGACACATCTGCTTGAACCTGGATACA
>NW_024667766.1:0-1800 GCF_008729295.1 Plectropomus leopardus | reverse complement strand
AATAATTCATCTCTAGGTGAAATTTTGGATTTAAACGAGGTTCATTTCATTCTTCTTTATTACAGTTAATACCTCCTGTTCATTAGTCACCTCTTAGTCACCGTAGGTCACCTGTAATATTAGTTATCTTTAAGATATACAGCTAACAAAACACATAGACGAACACAGATAAGAGAGTGGTTTGATTGCTCTGTGATCTGTTGGTAATGCCTCGGGGCTCCGGTAGAGGGAATCGCGCTCTACTTCCTCATTCAATACAGAAAAGTGAGCGCACGGGCTGCATCGTGTGGTTTTCCTCATTTCTCTCTTACTATTATCCCCCTTATTTAAGGGCACAACAAAAGCACCAACAAAGCAGACATATTTTATGAGTAGGGAATGAAATTGGCTGGTTAGCCAGCTTACTCTGCCACCCCTTGCTGGGTTAGTGGGTTAGCTCTGGCTCTTTGAGTTGTTAGAGTGAGTCTGTCTCTCACTCTAAGGCAGGGGCATACCTAGTGTGTAATACATAGACGTGAATGTCCACTGATGAAGCAGCGATATGTGACAACTTGAGATATGAGAACATGTTGAAAACTCACACGGGCTTTAAAACAGCTAGTTTAAGAACAGCTAGTTTAAGAAGTGATCATCAAGCGAGGCATCATTTTATAGCTATGGTTGGACAGAAAGTGATGCATATTGAATTGCATCACAAACCCACATTAAGTCAATGCAGGCACAAGTGGAAGTAAATTCTCCCTGAATTGAGGCAGAGACATGCTTGACAAGTAGGGTTGCCACCTTGGATTTGTGAAAAAAAGGGACACTCGACCAAATGTTTGGGGCGGAGGGCTTGGCCACTATTACCAGTTCAGAGTGACCAAATGAACATAAAATTCAGACATAGGAGACAGAAACAAAGTCATGTTAATACATTTATTCATTCAAGGGTCAAAATCTCTCACACACAATGCTGACTGCTAGGCAAACCAGGGTTGATGTAGCAGCCATGCCAACACACTAGAACAGGCTATACTACATTGACTACTAAATTATCTAGACTATACTAAGTTGTAGGACTCCCTGTTGCCTCTCTTATTGTACTTTTGTTTTCTCTTCTTGAAACAGGTTGTCTCTCTGACACAGATGTTCTTGATCCTTGATCCTACAAAAATATCACAGAATATCCACATGTGAGGGCTGTGTAAAATACAAAACAAAAGAAACTTAAAATGCATCATTATTCATCAAAACAAACAGATGACAATGGAGATAATCCTTCATTAATCCTAATCTAGGTTAAAAATTCAATTAATTGTGATTTGAATTTTTGCCATAATCGCCCAGCCCTAGTTAGGACTTCCCACAGCTCCTCTTACCTCTTTGTTGTCTTTCTGACAGATGTTCTTGAGTCTGTTGCACTTATTCTGGATGGACTCCTTGACCTGCTGCTGCCATCTTCTACATTGAATATAAATGGCAAAAATACAGATTAAAACATGATTGGATGTGCAAATATATTAAATTCACAGTTGAAGGGCTCCTTATTTCTTTGCTTACCTCTTTGTTGTGACACAGGTTTGCTCTCTGACACAGATGTTCTTGAGCCTGTTGCACTGATTCTGGATGGACTCCTTGGTCTCCTGCTGCCATCTTCTATAGTAAATATAGATTTGAAATACAGATTAAAACATGATTATGTGGCAGTATAGAGACCTGTGGGTGAGCCTGCCTAGTTAGCAGCATCACAGCCAACCACCAGAGGCGCACCCTCCTAAAAAAACGGGCCGATCCCTCCCTGCCGGCTCTCTCTTGCTG
>NW_024667765.1:0-678 GCF_008729295.1 Plectropomus leopardus | reverse complement strand
TTTGAGGTCTTTAGTTCATGTTAGGGTTAGATCATGCTGAGTGTGTACGTTTGTGTGTGGGGTCTTTTCAGTTTATTTTGGACTGAACAAAAAAAAAGGAGGGGAGGTTATGAAAACCCCACAAAAAAACAAAACAGGACAGTGCTTTGCAAAAGTTAAAAAGCCTTTAATAAATAAGCTTAGATTTTACAAAGCAGTGTGCCTAGGTATATTTTTAGTCAAAAAAGTGCTTAAAAATTTTTGTTAATGTATGTCATACTTTAAAATATGTAATTATGATAATTTTAAATATAGATTTTCCCTAGGCTTCTTATTTTTTCACTAGACATTTCGCCTATCGTTTGGAAAATAATTTTCTAAATCTATTAATATCTTAAAATTTGTGGAACATTTCTTACCAATTCACTCATTTCCTTTTGCCCTATGTTTCTGAAAGAATCTGCACCAATTTGCTCAGGGTTCAAAGGTCTGAATACTCGTGTAAGGCGTCTGAAAGCAGAACAAGAAAAACAATGTTGCTCAAAGTTTCAATGGGTTAAACAGTCCCAGTTCAAAACATAATGGTGACTCATCGTGTACAAGGCTGTAGTTTTCTTCACACTGAAGTTTGAATGTTCTCCAATCCGGTCTTTTTCTCCCCTCAGGTGTGGGCTACGGCATGATGGTGGTGTCCACCTA
>NW_024667764.1:0-267 GCF_008729295.1 Plectropomus leopardus | reverse complement strand
CCAAAAACATAGACAGAAGGCAATGAGCAGCTTAACAGAAAATGACCTAAAGATGAATAAGAAATGGCTCAAAAGTTACAGGGAAATCACCTGAACATTTTTAAAAAGAAAAAAAAGAAAGAAAGTGTAAAAGAACAAAAACACAGATTTTTTTTTACTGTAACCTAATTTTATGCAATGATAGTCTTCTTTAATTTTTTTTCTTTCTTTTTTTTTTTTAAATTTTTTTTTTTATTTGATAGTTTTCCAATAATTCTCCAAAGTTTT
>NW_024667763.1:0-406 GCF_008729295.1 Plectropomus leopardus | reverse complement strand
CCCAGTTTTAAATCCGACTTTTTGTGGTTTTATTCTGTTTTTTTTTTCCGCATTTGATTCGTAGTCACTGTTTGCTTCAGTTGTTTGGCAGATGAGTGCAATGCCTTTTCCACATGAACCTCCTGCAGTGTTTTTTGGACTATAAAACTTCACCCGACTCTCTATCAGCATGATAATGAGATTATGACTGAAGTTTCATTTTTGGGTGAACATACTGCATTTTCTTGCTGTTCACACTGAGCAGAAAATGTGAAATATTTGGAGCCTCGGTGTGAACGGAGCCTCAGACTCACCGTCATCAGATTTGAATCCAGATTCAAATCATCACATGAACAACCAGCTCCTATACACACATACACACACACACACACACACACACACACACACCAACAACCAGCTCCTATAC
>NW_024667762.1:0-444 GCF_008729295.1 Plectropomus leopardus | reverse complement strand
GGGGAGACAAAAAATTCTTTAGCCACACGCATGTGTCAACATAGATATAATATTAGACATAAAAAAGAAGTGGAAACACCCTTAGTTAAACATTTTTTGATCCACGGTTTGGACTCTGTCAGGATGGCTGGATTACAAAGACATATTAATTGGACGGACGTTGAGCGTAAAAAGATTGAAAGGTATTGGATATATGTATTGGGAACGAGAGAACCATTTGGACTCAATTTGAAATTGTAACTTGGACTTCGCCTTTAACCACTCCCCCCAGTTCCTCCTAACCCTAACCTTAACCCTAGCCCAACCCTAATCTTAACACTAACCCTAGCCCTAATCCTAATCCTAACCCTAACCTTAACCTTAACCCTAACCTTAACCCTAACCTTAACCCTAACCTTAACCCTAGCCCTAACCCTAACCTTAACCCTAGCCCTAATCCTAACC
>NW_024667761.1:0-260 GCF_008729295.1 Plectropomus leopardus | reverse complement strand
GTCGTTGCTAATTTAGCAACTGATTTGGGATTAGACGTGAAGACGCTTAAGGGAAGGAAAATGCGCATAGACGTTGTGGGCAATAAAAAATATCTTGACATCAACAAAGAAACAGGAGAGCTGTTCATTCTTGAACGGATTGACAGGGAATCTTTATGCCCTTCGAAGAGCACCACGTCCTGCTTGTTGAGATTGGACGCTACAATTGAAAACCCAATACGTATGTTTAATATTGAGGTGGAAATCACGGACATTAACGA
>NW_024667760.1:0-254 GCF_008729295.1 Plectropomus leopardus | reverse complement strand
CTGCTCCTGGAACACGTGTTTCGTCTCCATGGTCTTCCTACTGATGTGGTCTCGGACCGGGGTCCCCAGTTCACCTCCTCGTTCTGGAGGGAATTCTGTCGCCTCCTGGGTGCGTCTGCCAGCCTGTCCTCCGGTTACCACCCACAATCCAACGGCCAGACGGAACGAAAGAATCAACAGATGGAGACCGCACTCCGCTGTATGGCATCCAGGCATCCTGCTTCCTGGTCCTCGCATCTGATGTGGGTAGAATA
>NW_024667759.1:0-846 GCF_008729295.1 Plectropomus leopardus | reverse complement strand
TAAAAGCTTCAAGACGGTCAAAAGTAATACGTACCAAACAGAATCAAAATATCATGTTGGCATATTGTTAACGGGCACGTTGGGACAGTGTCCTTCTTTAACAAAAAATAAATAAAAGACAAACAGTTGTGCCTCCATTTTCACTCGGTGGCTCTCAGGTGTGGGTACCTCTCCACGATGGGCACTTTGGCTTTGCTTTTGATGGCCAGGTACTTCTCTCTGCAGCCGCCACACAGCAGGTAGTAGGGGTTTCCGCTCCCGCACTCGCCTCCGAACCAGCCGTCCACGTACGAGCCGTTGCTGCGGTAACCCTGGCGATTGGCGCTGCGTCCGCAGCCCGGGTGGCTCTTCTTCATGTGCTGATTGAAGTTGGCCACGTTGGCCTCGCACAGCTCGCACACCACCACTTCATCTCGATCGTCTGTCTCACACACATGCTGCGAGGTGCGGGACAATCACGGGAGAACACACACACACACATTTTCACACACAGGAAGACAAAACACACACGACAGACAAAGGCGTTTAGAGGAGCGGGTCAGCGTGCGTGCAGTGACGTGTCAGAAATATGAATCAACGATAGCTCTGCATTAATGAGGTCCAAGCAGCAGCCCGTTATCAGCTCTGAGATCGTTAGTGTTTAATCTTTCATTCCATGCCAGTTAGATCAGTGAGCGTCTCATAAAGCATGCAGGTACAGAGTGAGGACGCTGTGAGCAGACAGGTGATGCTGCAGGTAAGGAGCAGACAAGTGATGCAGCAGGTAAGAAGCAGACAGGTGATGCAGCAGGTAAGGAGCAGACAGGTGATGCAGCAGGTAAAGAGCAGACAGGTGATGCAGCAGGT
>NW_024667758.1:0-600 GCF_008729295.1 Plectropomus leopardus | reverse complement strand
GGCAGAAATCTCTGCTAGAAAAGCAGCAGGTCATCAATAAAAAAACACAGTTGGTGCCCAAAAAGGTTTTTTTGTTTGTTGGTCTTGAACAGCTTTGGCTTAAAATAACAGGCTGTCGTGGCACTGTGCCTGCTGGAAGCACAGCAGTGTCTCTTTAAAAAACGCTGGTGGACAAACTGCTGTTGTTGTTCGCTATTGGTCCTGAACAGTTTTGGCTTGAAATACTCGACTTTTTGGAAAAGCAGTGATGTCTCAGTAAACAATCAGTTGCTTTTCGTGCCTCCATCTCATTGGAAAAACATCGGGTCGTTAAAAAACATGCCTTTTTGTTACATTAAAAAGTTTCTTCAAACGCAGAAATGACTTTATAATCCACAGTCAGTTTTGTTTGTTGGTCTTGAACAGTTCTTGAACAGCTTAAAATACTCGCTTTTCATGGTACTGTCCCTGCTGTGCAGCAGCAGTGTCTCAGCAAAAGCTCATCAGATCTCTTCAAAAATATTTGGTGCATTAAAAGTTGCTGGTCAAACAGTTTTTGCTGTTGGTTGGTCTCGAATCAGCTTCTCAGAAATCCCCGCTAAAAGCAGAAACGTCTCTGTA
>NW_024667757.1:0-398 GCF_008729295.1 Plectropomus leopardus | reverse complement strand
CCATCGTCAGCTACTGCCACACTCTCCTTCTGTGGGATACACTGCAGATGTTTCACAGTAAAAACAACACCAATATCAAGACAGCTTTTAAGATACTACAGATGTGATCCAGTAATTTCAAATTCACCTTTGAGATTTTGAAAATGAATATGAGATGTGAGATAGGCCCCTGATCAAAAGAGAAAGAAGGAGTCAAGTTAAATAACTGAAGAGCAAACAGTAATTTAGCAATTCACTGAGCACAAAAAAAAAATCCTGTCATTAATTAAGTTAAGGAGGTAAATTAAGTAATTCCAGGTTCAACATTTTAAATATAAAGTAACAAATTATTACAAATTACTTTTCCTCCCCGAGGACTGATTGACTGTTCAAATAGATCGGATTTTTCTCTTTTTGCC
>NW_024667756.1:0-340 GCF_008729295.1 Plectropomus leopardus | reverse complement strand
GACACTTAATATAGTCAGTCTTTCTTTCTTTATTTCATTTTTATGAGGATGAGAGGACTATAAATTAATGTTTGCTGATGTACTGATAATAATTCCTAAATAATTTCCTTGAGAGTCTGTCATTTTGGTCAGTGTTTTTTGCTTCGTGAACAGGTGTTTCTGCTTATCAATCAGTTTTGGTAGGTGGCACTTATAGGCTATTTCCCATCCAGGCTTTTACTTCTTTGACCAAATACATAATTTATGGTTGCAGTAAATGACAAAACAAACAAAAATGCTTTAAAATGGCCACAACTTTTGACTGATGTCACAAAAACTACATTCTTTCTACGTTTTTTTC
>NW_024667755.1:0-1736 GCF_008729295.1 Plectropomus leopardus | reverse complement strand
ATGTCTCACAGGTGTGATGATGTCTCACAGGTGTGGCCATGTCTCACAGATGTGGTGATGTCTCACAGGTGTGGTGATGTCTCACAGGTGTGGTGATGTCTCACAGGTGTGGCCATGTCTCACAGGTGTAGTGATGTCTCACAGGTGTGATGATGTTTAACAGGTGTGGCCATGTCTCACAGGTGTGGCCATGTCTCACAGGTGTCGCGAAGACTCACAGGTGTGGTAATGTGGTGTTTAAAAAGTACATTTAACATCTGAATGTGTTCCTTGTTTCAGACAGCAGAGGAGATCGATCAGCTGACTGTGGACGAAGACCTGAATGACATCGAGAGAGCTGTGTACCTGCTCAGGTGAGAGCCATGTACCTGCTCAGGTGAGAGCCATATACCTGCTCAGGTGAGAGCCGTTTACCTGCTCAGGTGCTGTTGTTTGCAGAGTTAAGTGTTTTGGTCTGGCAGTTTGTCAGAGTGAAGACCCTGAAACATCTGTCACTCTGTTCGAGTCTTTTTATGGTTGTTTTTCTTCGATCTCTTCGACATCAGCCTGTGTTAAAACTGTTGTTATTTTGGGTTGAGCTCAGGATGAAAAAGGAGGTTTCAGAGTAAATAACCTGAACTCTTCATCGGTGGAGACTTGAGACAAAGCAGCTCTGCCCTCCTTCTCTCTGTCCCACTAAACTCTGAGGCTCATTAAACGCTGACGGTAATCATCCTGCAGTCTGATCCCAGCGGCTCTGAACTAGTTCACTGAACTCGTTCAACGTCTGGACTCAAAAACACAAAACAACCTGCCAGAAAACCAGGACTCAGACCTCAGGACTCTGGAGTCCTGGACTTTTGTCACCTGATTTCACCTGAGGAGGTAATAATGTATGAAGAAAAAGGTCTGCCCTTCAGTGGTTCAGGTGACCCTCTGTCTGGTTGTGGAGTCCCTCAGGGATAAGTTTCAGGTCCTTTTTATTTCTTTTAGTCTGTAAAGTTCTCACTGGGGCTTTTGTTATGTTTGCATCGTGAATAGAAACAATGAAGTATCGTCACCGACCGATCATTGTACACTGACATCACTCGAGCTTCCTCTAGTTTTGGAAGAAAACCGGCTCTGAAATAGGAGTTGAAAAAGTCTCTCTGTTCTAAGAGCTACGATTGTTCCTTGTTCTCGTGGTGAGGAAAAAAACGCAGACAGTGGTTCTTAGGAAAAGTTCTTCTGTCCCTAATCAAACCAAACCAAATGACCAAAATAACCAAATGTCCATCCTCTTGTTGTCAGTGTGGGTCAGGAGGTGCAGAGAGCAAGTGTCATTAGCAACCTGCCAAGCCTTGTCCGTCAGAATCCAGCTGAGACATTTCGGCGGGTCGTACCAAAGGTTCGGGTATGTACACGGTATCATCAGACTGTATGTCAGTGGCACACTGTGTGGAGGCCAGCAGGATGTGGACAGGTGTGTTGGACATGTGTCATTCACGTAACCTGTCCCTTTCGCCTGATTCAGGAGGTCTTGAACGGAGCCGGAGCAGAAATCCAGCTGGCAGCAGCAGCATCTTTCTTAACCATCCTGCAGGACGACATCATCCTAATCCACACCCACACGTTCTCCATCCTGAAGACCGTTCTGCTGCACCTAAACCACAGAGACACAGGTAACACCACCTGAACCACTGAGACATAGGTAACACCACCTAAACCACAGAGACACAGGTAACACCACCTAAACCACAGAGACACAGGTAACACCA
>NW_024667754.1:0-662 GCF_008729295.1 Plectropomus leopardus | reverse complement strand
TGCAGCTACAGGACAGTGCGAGACCTGCTTTATTCTAACCACATCCTCTCACAGCTGACTCTCACAGCTGAGCTTACGCTTTCATGTGCTCCTCGAGAAATCAGATTTACGAGTTACGAGCATATTAACAGCCCTGAAAGGTCGTAGTTACGAGTGGGAAATTGGGAAATTTCTATGATAACCAAGTTGCCACGTTGTGACGTTTACGTGACGTTTCAGAAAAGTGCAGAAAGCATGGAAACAGTGTCAACAATTGAGAGTAAAAATGATTAATTATATCTAGTGATATTTTGTTCCTGGTAGCGCTTTGATTTTTAGTTGTCACATGTGAGTACACTAACACTGATAACAATATTTTATAACACAAGTTTGCCGACTTGATGTCAAAAGTGCATAAACACGGCAGCAAAAGTCAATGTTTGGTCAATGGTATCAAACTTTTTTATTAGCGTTTTATTATCGTGCAGCACAAACCTGCACGATAACATGTTAGACGAGCCCCGACTGACCAGTTTCAAGCCAAAAACATTCCTTTTTTACACCGTCTACTCCAACCACGACTGTCTTCCAACGTATTAAAAACCCTACAAATGTCCTGAAATCCTAAAAATGGCATACAGTCGTGGAAACCTGCTAAAATAAATACGAAATGTGCTTTACAA
>NW_024667753.1:0-363 GCF_008729295.1 Plectropomus leopardus | reverse complement strand
CCTTTTGGCACTTTTTATGCGCTTTTCATTCGCACATGGCAATGCTGGCAAGATTGTGTATTTTTGTTTATTCTTGGATTCAGCTCAGCTCCTACAATAAATCTAAAATACACATTATGTGAGCAAAATTGTAACATTTGTACTGTTAAGTGCAAAAAATGCACCATTGAAACTGCAACCCATTTAAACAGCAAATTTTGACCCCACAGCTATTAAAGCATAAAATCGTGCATTGTGTTTTTTTCTGGATGTCATTTTGCGCTTTTACCATGGAATTTGCTTTTTTTTTTTTTTTTTTTTACAATTTTCCACCTAATTACACCATTTCTTAAAAACATTTGGAGAAAATACATGCTTTTTTCC
>NW_024667752.1:0-724 GCF_008729295.1 Plectropomus leopardus | reverse complement strand
CGAAGTCTGTGGCGTTCCTCTCGGATCTTTTAGCTCTCTTCTTCGTCTGAATCAGCTCTGAGATCGTTATCGGATCCTCTCGCAGTGACTTCCTGTTCTGTAACCTCCGCCCTGCTGCGCCGCGCCAGGCATCGCCGCGCCAGGCATCGCCGCGCCAGGCATCGCCCTCACGTTAACCCATCGTTTACCTGTTGTTCCACTCCTGTCGATGTCATCAGGCAGCAGCGCGTCAGAAGCCCTGTTAACCCTTTAAAACCCGATTAAACTCATTTCTTTCAAAAACATGGCAAGAGAATTTCATTACTGATTTTCTAAGACTGTATCGCTCTCTTTTAGCCTGATTTCACGACTTTCCGCTCCAAATGCAGATGACCTTTTTCTCCTTTTGAAAGAAATGAAAGCAGTTTGTTCTCAGATGTCTGAATGCTGCACGAGGACACTGATGTGGATCCAGGTTTTAAAGGGTTAGCAAATTTATTTGGCCTGGGCCACGCAGCGAAACCATGTGGACAGTTATCGTCCCAAAGTCCTGATCTGGTTCATCTGCAGAGACTCTGATGATTATTGATCAGAAGTCAAATCCCCAAAAGTTAACCGACAACATCAGCATCTGCTCCCAAACATGACGTCATCCATTTCCACATTTCACTCAGCTCGACAAAGAGACAAAAAGACAGAGAGACAGAGAGACAGAGAGACAAAGAGACAGAGAGACAAAGAGACA
>NW_024667751.1:0-498 GCF_008729295.1 Plectropomus leopardus | reverse complement strand
AGACAGAGTCCTGCAGGATCCCGGCGGTTAAAAGAAACCTCCTGAAGCTCCTCAGCTCCTCCTGCTCCTGTTAAACCGACAGCAAAGACGGCAAATGTGAGTGTAAGTGTGAGTCTGAGAGTTTGTTTGAGGAGCAGCTCGGTTTCCAGGACCCCCCTCCGCTCTCCCTGCACACGGCGGAGGGGCGCCTTGAAACTCCAACCCAGCACCGTGTGTTCACGCTCGTGTCGCCGCTGATTGGTTGATTTCCTCTTAAACGTCAGCGCAAAAATCTTTTGAGTCAAAGCCTACTCGATGATCAGAGTAAATGAGTATAATAAATATTTCAATAAAATAAAAAAATACAAACTAGAAACACTGAGGTCATTAAATTTATATTTCTTTTTATATCTTTTATGTTTATTGCCTTATTTTATTGCTAAAATGAATTGATATAATAAATATTTTAAATAAAGACCAAAAAAGAAGCACTCATGTCATTACATTTGTATTTCTTTT
>NW_024667750.1:0-845 GCF_008729295.1 Plectropomus leopardus | reverse complement strand
TGTGGCATTTACTTGTGCTAAAGAGGTAGAAACTATCACAATGCACTGGGCCTCACCAGACCAATAAACACCTGCTTGTGGCTGACAGTATGCAAACTAGGCCATTTTTCCACAGGAAACAGTATGGCGCCCACTTGTTCACAAATTCTCATATCACTGTCAAACAGCATTAAAATGTGTTTCTGGAAACACTGAGAATTAGGCAAAACTGTAACAAAATCTTGGTTTATATTTTATCAGCACTGCCTAATTTCACCATTAAACCTAACTAATTATTAGGTTGAGGAAAACATATCACTGCACTTTAGTTAAAACAACTGTCTTTGGATAAAATAAGTTAAGGTTGACTTTCGATTTCATAGTGGACACAAATCCCATTTTCCTGTGTGAAAGTCCTGTGCTTTTTGACCCATTTACCATGATCCTCCAGGCCTGCAGACACCTGACTTCCTCCTCTGATCCCTTCATAAATGTTTTGGAAACGAGAGGGCACCACCCAACCATAAACATAAACAGGCATGTCATGGCCCGATAATGGCCTTCTCAACCTACATATCTATGAAGCTCAGTGGTAATGCCCAGTTAACGCCCTGATAACTGCCAAAACGGCTGTACTGAAAGACAAAACTCCAGCAGACTCCCAAAATAAGTCAGTATGAAGATATTTTAAGAATAATTCAAGGCTCATCTATGGTCCAAAGATTATCTGTCTGCTGAACAGTTCATAGGATTTAGCTATATATGTGTGCGTTATTATTGGCCATATTAATATTATTCACCATTATTTGTCATGCATGCATTAAGAAGAGGAATGTGTCACTTTAGGCTAAAAGATCTTTTTAGGG
>NW_024667749.1:0-315 GCF_008729295.1 Plectropomus leopardus | reverse complement strand
GCCGGAGCTCAGCCGAACCGCGTATGTGACGGGATGACCTCGTCATCGAGCGCGTCACACTGACCCAGAATAGACTGCAACACGCTCGCAGGCGTTTGGCAGCGACTGGAAATACGTCAAACCGAGCTGAAACCTGCACACATGAACGGCATGGAAACAATGATATAGATCTTTACTTTAATAAAATCTGCTCCGGTTCTGATACCAGAAAGAGTCTTCTCAGAGTTTGTGACGCTCAGAAAGATTTCGGTGTGTTTTTTCCGCTGCAGTGCACTGCTGTTCGGGCCTGAGGTCAAGTTAACGCTCATTAAAAGA
>NW_024667748.1:0-481 GCF_008729295.1 Plectropomus leopardus | reverse complement strand
AAGCAACTGCATGTAATCAGTAAATTTGTACACAAAACAGAGGTTGAAAAGTCAAAAAGTTTATCATAGACTGGATTCAACAGATGTTGTCATGTGATCAAATGCAGTCCAAGTGCACAGATTTGTAGTAGCTGTGTCCCAGTTCAGGGTCTGCGTCCTTCGGAGGCTGCATTCAAAGGCTGATTACATCACAACGCTGTGCTAAGGCTGTCCCAATTCAAAGGCTCCTTGAAATGCAGCCCACAAATGCGGCTTTCTTTTCCCTCTTTTTGGAGGATACATCGCTACTATCCTTCATGGCTCTCCATTTCCCAGAATTCCTTGCACACACACGATCTTCAAAAACAATTATCATCATGGCGGCACAGAGTGGGTTTTTACTCATTTGAAAATCAAACGCCAGACATGTAAAACTTAGAGGGATATTAAAACCTCATCATTTCTTTGATAATACGTGACGTTAGTAATGCCAATCAGCTGC
>NW_024667747.1:0-693 GCF_008729295.1 Plectropomus leopardus | reverse complement strand
ACACAGAGCACAGAGACAGAGGGACACGACACAGAGCACAGAGACAGAGGGACACAACACTGAGCACAGAGACAGAGGGACACAGCACACAGAGACAGTGTGTGTCACTGATGTGGACAGATGACGGACAAGATGTGAATGCATGAGAGGTCAAAGATATTACCCTGCTATACCTCTGAATAAGCTTAAATCAGGGACAAATCAGTGTCTCGCCCACACATCCATGCAACCTACCTGTGGGTTGTCCTCCATGACACAGCGGATCTTCTCCACCACGTCGATGCGCCGCTGGCGGTGCAGGCCGTTGATCAGCTTGGCCAGGTTGGCGTCACTGTCCCGGATGGTCCAGTGCTGCAGCGCGGCGTACGCCCGCTCGTGATCTGACGAGTAGCCGTTGGAGAAGGCGGCCACCTCCCTCTCGGTTGCGTTGGCCAGTGACTGATAGATGTCTATCCACTGGGTGCCCACCTGGGCCGCCACCAACTTCAGGATATCCACCCCTTAACAGAGAAAGGCAAAGAAAAGTTAGAGGATCTGAGCTGAAAGAGGAGGGTCAGTGACGATTTTCTTCACCGTGATTCCATATATTAAAAAAAGAATGAGACCCAGGTGACTGATGGATTTCCTTTGAATTAGAAATAGTGACGGTCAGTAGCTGTGAGCTGCTACGTTCTACATGTTACTCTTTATTTA
>NW_024667746.1:0-557 GCF_008729295.1 Plectropomus leopardus | reverse complement strand
GATGGAGTCTTCTGTCTGTACTCTTCGTTCACTGCTTCTGTATTTGTGCATGTTTTCTAAGGGCTCATTTATACTTTACATACGAAAATAAATTAGTCTGCTTCAAATATTGTAAATGTCACTGCCCTCATACTTCCATGAATCCTTCATGATAGCAGACATACAGCTAATGGGTGGCATTAGAGAGCAAAGTCAAAAGTTTCAGATGACAACAAACGAGGCTATGATGGAAGAGGTCGTAATAGTGTACTTTTTAACGGAGGTGGCGTTGTAGACGGCGGTGGTCTGTGCAGCCATTATATACATCCCGACATGTGGACGCTGAATTCTTCTATGCTACATTGCCTCCGGGATCTCCATTGAGAGATCTAACGGTGAGCCTAAATGAGCCTTGAAGCTTACAGATAGAGTGATTTGATTTTCTTTTTTTTTTAAGGGGCAACAAGCTATTTAAAAAAATACATCCCAAAATTTATGAAGAAATTACTAAAGAGTAAAGACAAAATTACCTAAAAACAAGGACACAAAAAGGCTAAAAAAAAAAAAAAACTGCTGAA
>NW_024667745.1:0-210 GCF_008729295.1 Plectropomus leopardus | reverse complement strand
ACACATGAAATATTGTGCTTTTAGAGGGATGAAATAACATTTTGTAGCTGCTAAATATATTAGTATAGGCAAATCCCACAAAAACAAGCAATACAATTTAACCGTTAAAGCATTCAAACCCTACCCAACTGCCATGAAACACGAGTAAAAATGCAGCAAATACGCGTTAACAACAGTAAAACACAGCTTGCAAACGTCAACTAGCTTTAT
>NW_024667744.1:0-2165 GCF_008729295.1 Plectropomus leopardus | reverse complement strand
ACAGTTCTAGAATATTGATGTAAAACTGGCACTGCTTCCTGCAGTGCTCCACACTCTCACTCGTTGCCAGATTGTTCTTCAGTGTCATGCGAGACTTTCCAGCATTCATCTCCTGTCTGATTTCCCGGTGCCGACTCTGCCTGTTCCTGACCTGCTCTCCTCGTCTGCCTCCCTTGTAAACTCAACTGCCTTCTGTCCCTGACCTCGTGCTCTGCCACAGCGTTTCTGGTATCTGACTGCTCTTCTGGTAACGACTTCTCTGCCTGGCCTCGTTTAACCTCCTGCCTGCTCCCCATCGGTGCCTCTGCCTTCGCTGACTGCTCATCTATGACCCCCGGCTATGACCCCCCCCGCCTGCCTCCGACCACTCGTCTGCTCTCTCCCCGTCGGCACAGCTGGCTCTTTGGGCCACGGAGCTTCCTCCTCGTCGTCATCGGCTGAAGTAAGCTATGTCTCTTCCCCTCGTCTGAGCCCCAGAGACTGTGTGAGGGCTTTCAGCCCGAAGAATGAACTTTATTCTGTGTTTATTCTATCTGCTCCGTACCTTGTTTGCTGTGGTGAAAATAAAGGTCATTACCAACTGTTCCTGAGCGCCTGTGTACTGCATTTGGGTCCAAACCACACCCGTTTCATATATGGTGAGTTCGTTGAGATCCGGGGGATGTGCTTTGTGGTTAAGTCAGAGAATGTTTGCAATGTTTCTTTTTCTTGGTGTTTTGGGTTGGAGACTTTTGCTGGCTTTGGCCTTTGGGTTGCTAGAGCTTCCCTTTTTTTTTTGTTTAACCTGTCCTTTTTCGGCAGTTTAGGAATGCAGTATGAGAGGTCTGGATGCCTTGAGGTGCCATAACAGATTTGCTCTGCAAAGGAGTCTGATACTACTGGACAGTACAACGTTTGAGTGGAAAGGGAGAGCGAAAAGAGAGGTTGGGGGACACAGAAGGGAGGGGAAGACACAAGAGACAACAAAAATGACAATGAAAACGATGACAACAATGCTTGCTACAATAATGATAGCTGCAAATATTTACAACAGTAACGGTGGAAGCAGGAAGAAAATAAGTAAAAGAGAAAAAATAAATTAAAAAACAAACAGATTGCATAAATACTTACCCAAAATAACCTTGACATGGATAACATCAACATTTGTAACTGTTGTACTTGTGTGATTGTATAACAGGTGTGTGAGGGGTTGTCATTGGATGTGGTTTGTAACTACAAACCACATCGGGGGGGCCGCAACAACACCCCCCAAACTCCCAGGGGCAACAGAGAGGCCAGAACCTGCCCAACACCCGGCTCCAACGGGGCGGGCCACCATGACGACCCAGCCCACCGCCCCCAGGCCAAACCATATACCCCGTAGGGAAGATGGCAGAAGGCCACAGCTTCCCCCACCCCAGGAAGGCCGGGGAGAGTAGGCCCCCCAGCCCAGCCAGAGGCCAAACCCTCCACAGGCGCAGACAGAGCCCAGAGCATCCCAGAGCTACCCAAACCACCAGCAGGGAGACCGCCACACAGCAGCAAGGTCCAAGCAACCACCCAGCCCAGTCCCACACAGAAAGGCCAACCACCAACCCAGAGCCACTGGCAACACCCCTGCAGCACAACTGACGCCCCTAAAACTTACCCCCATCACTATCCCCACCTAGCCAACAGGGAGTCAGGCCTACCCGGCCCAGGGGTCGCACCCAAACATCCAAGGGAGCCACCAGAGGACCCGAGAAGGAGGCCCACCACCCATGCGGGAGCAGGCCAGAAGGACACAGACCCCCCGTGCATGATGAGCCCCCAGCCAGGGGCCCGGAGCCAGGACACCATAGACCCACCCATGCCCGGGCGGCTGGCCTGACCAAGCAGGGGGCCCACCACGCCCAGACACCCAACATGCCCCATCCCCATCCCCCTGAGTACTCGGGGGCACACCTGTTCCAAGATGCCACAGCAGGCACACCTGCCCCTCCAGGGCCAGGCCCGGGCAGGCATGGCCCCCCCGCATGCGCACAACCCCCCCACTGGGGGACAGCGGACGGGCCCCAAGCCACCAGGGCCCAAAGCCCCAGACCCACCTGCACCAGCAAGGCAGCCTAGACAGGGCCCAAGGGTCACCAACCTCCCAACCCCCTAGAGCACCCCCACACCGAGGGGGCAGAGCCCCCGCACCCAGC
>NW_024667743.1:0-284 GCF_008729295.1 Plectropomus leopardus | reverse complement strand
CACAACTATGGCATTCATGGCAGTCCAAAGAAACGAGCATCCTTCTCTGTATACTGACACTTGTGAGTAAATAAAAGTCAACCTGAAAGCGATGATCGCTTATTTCCTGTATTGCTCATAGTGCGGATTATTTAGTAGCAGGATTTAGGATAAACTTAAAGTTCATTTCTTCTTCAATCATGTATAAGAAAAATGACGAAATCTACGGTGTACCTTGTACCTTGTGTGTTAATAAAATAATGCAGCTTTCCAGACATATTAGCAGAGTTTCATTTTCTTTTTTT
>NW_024667742.1:0-206 GCF_008729295.1 Plectropomus leopardus | reverse complement strand
TCGATACAGGGCCGCAGAGATCCATCCTTCTTCCCCACGAAGAAAAAACCGACCCCAGCAGGAGACGAGGACGGCCGGATAATACCAGAAGCCAGAGAGTCATTGATGTAGGTCTCCATGGCCTCCCTCTCTGGCCCGGAAAGGGAGTAGAGATGGCCTTTGGGTGGAGTCGAACCCGGAAGGAGGTCGATGGCGCAGTCATAGGC
>NW_024667741.1:0-523 GCF_008729295.1 Plectropomus leopardus | reverse complement strand
TGTGTCTCCTCTGTGTGTCTCCTCTGTGTCTCCTCCTCTGTCTCCTCCTCTGTGTCTCCTCTGTGTGTCTCTTCCTCTCTGTGTCTCTCCTCTGTCTGTCCTCTGTGTCTCCTGTGTCTGTCCTCTCCAGGTGACCTCCACAGCGCTGACTCCCCCACGGTGGGGATGTTGGATTTAGGAGGGGGGTCGACTCAGATCACGTTCAGTCCTCAGGACGAGGTGAGGAGGACTCGCTATGATCTGGAAATGTCTCAATAATCCCAAACACACATCGTCCCAGCAGGAGGCGACCGTCCAGCCTGACACACACACACACACACACACGGCTGCATTAACAATGTGATGATGAGTGTGTCTCTCTGTGTGTCTGTGTGTGTGTCTCTGTGTGTCTCTGTGTGTGTCTCTATGTGTGTCTGTGTGTCTCTGTGTGTGTCTCTGTGTGTCTCTGTGTGTGTCTCTATGTGTGTCTGTGTGTCTCTGTGTGTGTCTGTGTCTCTCTGTGTGTCTCTGTGTGTGTCTCTGT
>NW_024667740.1:0-581 GCF_008729295.1 Plectropomus leopardus | reverse complement strand
TTTTTTTGCAAACACTAGATATAAAACAAAAAACAGAGACTGTATTGTATTAAGTTGCTGTGAGCTTCAAAGTCACCACTTTTAAGCAAAAGGTCTATCCTCTCTCTCCTTCTGTGTGACTGCTTGGATGTCCGTAGCTCAAAAGAGTGGCATAAACGTCAAGAGCACTCACTCTGCAGCAAAATCGGGGGACCAAAGTGTCCTCAGAAGTACAGTGCACAGAAAAAAAATCTACTGCTCGACTTGAAGCAATTTCAGTCAACTGAAGGGTCTCAGACTGATGATTTGAATCTCTGACTTTCAACATATAGACTATATCACTTTGGCCCAACAGTTGTGCTGTGCATGCATTACAACTGTTTGATTAATATTAAGTTGGTTCAACTTGATTAAGCTATTCAAAGTCAATGCAAATCATGTTGGTTATACTAAACTAATTTGGTCTGTCAGTCTATAAAAACTCAAAGATTTACTAAATGCTCCCAGGCTTGGAACTAATCAAAAAGATCCACACAAATTGATACCGTCATTTTCTTTTTAGTTGAAACAGTAGATTATCTTTTCAAGTGTGTCCACCATTA
>NW_024667739.1:0-330 GCF_008729295.1 Plectropomus leopardus | reverse complement strand
TTAAAACATTGTAATGTCCGATTCTGTCTTCTAGTTCTTGCATTATTAAAGTGCTTTTGAGGAGATTTAAAAACACTGATATATATATTGGGTATTGAGATATAGTCTAAAAATATCACAATATAATTTTCAGCCCATATCACCCAGCCCCGTATGTAGCCATAGTTAAATTATTTTTTGTTTAAAAAGAAATGAGAAGTATAAAATATAGGAAAGAGATATGTTGTATAACAAATAATAAAATACAAGAACTATGTAGCTACAAAAATGTGCATCATACTACAAATGTGTTAAATATAAATGCAAGAGTACAATAGGTATAAATTGTAT
>NW_024667738.1:0-469 GCF_008729295.1 Plectropomus leopardus | reverse complement strand
CTGTAGTTCCTTCTGTAATAATCCAAACTTTCTGTCCCAGTTGTTAGTTTTGGAAGTGGTCTGGTATGGTGGTTCAGGTTGTATTGTTTTGCCTGCCCTCGCCTCCCCTCCTCATCCTTCTTTTGTAAACCTTGCAAGTCTGGTCACTTAGGATCCAGCTTGGGTGTGGGCTGAGGTAGAGAGGTGTGCAGGTTTCTCCCCATTAGCAGCTGAGCTGGCGAGGATCCATGTTCCACCGGGATGCCTCTGTACACCAGCAGTGCTCTGTTGAAGTCATTGTCCTTTTTCTCCACAAGTCCTTGATGATATGAACAGTGTGTTTAGCCTCCCCTTTGGCCTGGGGGTACCAGGGGCTGCTCGTGATGTGCCTGAACTGGTACTCCTTCGCAAACTGCTTGAACTGTTCTGATGAAAACTGCGGTCCGTTATCTGATATCACAGTCTCTGCAGTTCCATGTCTAGCAAAGGC
>NW_024667737.1:0-378 GCF_008729295.1 Plectropomus leopardus | reverse complement strand
ATATTTAGTGTGAAACATGGAATCGTAAAACCAGAACAGAAGGTGGCGCGAACAACAAATATTGACCGTTGGACATGTTTTGAATGCAACCTGGTGTAAATGCACCAGAAGATTAGTATTGTAAATCTCATATTGTCTGCCCAAGAGAGTTCAAGACATGCTGAGTGGAAAGGGCATCACAATAAATACTTGCAATTTTAGCTTGGGGAAGTCGTTTTATTCTGAAATATTTGCATTTTTAGTACTGTACACATATCTCCTGTATGTTCTGGATGTATTTTAGTAAAGAAACTACTGAGGAATAAATATGCATGATCATTATAGCCTTGCGGAAAAACAACAAGTATTATGTTGGCCTAAGACTTTTGCACAGTACTG
>NW_024667736.1:0-303 GCF_008729295.1 Plectropomus leopardus | reverse complement strand
TGGTGATTTATTTCTCAGAAACAGAACCAGGAAGCTGTTTTGAGTTTATTTTTTTCCTTCTTCGTGCAGCAGACTGAAAGCCGGCTGACCTTCACACCAGCTCCTCCTGCTCCTCTGCGTCTTCTGTCCATGCTGCATTTCCTGAGACGTTCTCATAGTCCGAAGGGTCTAATTGATAGGGAGAGATGACAAGATGAGAGTCGAGGGCCTCATGCTCCTGACCAGGTTATAGGTGAGTCGTCTTTATGACGTCACTATGGATTCAGTAAATTTAGAGCTAATCTACAAACGTATTCATTTCCT
>NW_024667735.1:0-798 GCF_008729295.1 Plectropomus leopardus | reverse complement strand
TCACCTCACTGTGACCTAACAGAGGCATCCAGTCCTCTTGGGAAAAAAGTAAGAATGACAAGGACACCGACTTTGTACATCACACATTTGGCACATTTTTTAAATAAATATATCAAAGAATGGGAACAAACAAACAACCTCATTCTTATCTTATCTGTTTATCATGAAGAAATAGATAATGAAATAGATCTGTTGTTGGTACACCATCATAACAGATGGTGTGTTAAAAACTGCAAGAATGTAGCATGATGTGTAGCAGTGGTCTGACAGTTTTGTGTGTGTTTGACTTCCAGACAAACAAACCCTACATGTGGATCAGTGACCTCATCCCAAACTCGCAAGACATCACACGGATCACCCTGCATAGGGTCCCAAGCCCAACAACCCCACATGGCTGTGACTCTGAGCCCAGAGACTCTGGCCCACTTCAGGCACCAGTTTGGGGTTTGACAACAGGGCTCCAGGACAGAACTGAGGTGCTGGGTAAGGCATTACAAGAAAACTCCCGAAAAAGACATGCAACACCAGACGAAGCTTTACAAGCAAGCTCCCGGAAAAGACGTGCAACATCCGGAGAGACTTTACAAGCAAGTCCCCGAAAAAGACCTGTGACACCGTGTGAGGCTTTACAAGAAAGCCCCCGAAAACGACCTGCGATACCGTGTGAGGCTTTACAAGAAAGCCCCCGAAAACGACCTGCGACACCGTGTGAGGCTTTACAAGAAAGCCCCCGAAAACGACCTGCGACACTGTGTGAGGCTTTACAAGAAAGCCCCCGAAAAAGACCTGCGACACCAT
>NW_024667734.1:0-541 GCF_008729295.1 Plectropomus leopardus | reverse complement strand
CCCAGTGAACCGTGACATGTTGATTTCAAATAACAAACTTCTTGTTTAACTTTTATATTATAATTACACATGCAAGATATTTAGTGAAAACATCTTACTCCTCAGTGACTTCATCAAGCCCTGCTGCATCAGTTTATTCTGATTTACAAAACCTTAAATATTTTGTGCCAACTGATTAACAAGTACAGGTAACAGGAAAGGTGCAGTAGACTGTTCTTGAGCTATTCTGCAAACATTATATAAATTCTGTGAAAAGGTGGCACAGGTGCAATCCTGCTGATAATCACTTACATACATGCCTACTGGGCCCTGAGGTCCCTCCATGCCCGGTTTCCCCATGAAACCCTGAAAAAACACACACATAATAGATATTGACAACACTCAACAGATATCAGTGGGTGTTGATGTCATGGAGGTCATGACCGCTCTGTGCCTGTCGACTCACCTTTTCTCCTGGAGGTCCTGGTGATCCTTGAGGTCCTGGTTTCCCTGGTGGCCCCTGTCAGATAAAAACACTTGTCGCCAATGGCTCAAAGTACAG
>NW_024667733.1:0-3389 GCF_008729295.1 Plectropomus leopardus | reverse complement strand
AAAAATGTCCCTCTTGTCACTTAAAGATGTTGGTGGAGGCTAACAGCCGCTAGCATAAAGACTGGAGGCAGAGGGAAACGGCTAACTAGCCTGCTTCAGGACAAAGGTAACAAAATTTGTCTGCCAGCTTCTCAAAGGCTTATTATTTAACATTTATTTTATTTGTACAAAAATTTAAATATTAAGACAACAATTTATGTTTTTTGTTGGAAGCTACATGTTTCAATGAGGGCTATTTCTGCCCATTTTTATAGTTTACGCTAAGCTAAGCTAAGCTAAGCTAAGCTAAGCTAACAGACTTCTCGCGTCGTAGCTTCATTTTAAGGAATGTATGTTAACTGTCTGCATGAATTTCCCAAAATGCCAAACTGTAAGAGAAGAGTTGCGTTTAAATATAATGATATTAGTAATAATAATAATGATTTAGCACCTTTCAAAGTTATAAAGTGCTTTTACATTAAAAACAAAACACACCAAACAGTAGGTACACAGTAAATACAGGGTACGATTAATGAAAAAGTCAAAAAACATAAGTAAAAAGCACAGAAAGGCAATAGTAAAAAAGTAGTTTTATAAAAGTTTAGGTTGCATTAGACCACTTTAAGCTTTCGGAGATCTTCATCAGCATTAATTTATCAGTGAATCTAACTTCTGTTTATTATTAAATCAGTTTTTGTGGGTAAATAAGTTGAGTAAGGAGCTGTGTATAACCTCCAAGAGGCTTTTCAGTTCTATGTTTAGCAGATTTGACCCACCAACAGCAGAGAGGACTAAAGTGACAAAAACCTTTGACGTGTGAGCAAACTTTCTGCTCAGCCTCACTATTGGTCAGCCGCTGATCCCATTCAGATGTTGCCAGGGAGAGCGACCCTCACCCATAAAACACACACACACACGCACACACACACACACACACACACACACACACACTCCCTGCTCTGGTATTTTGTTAATTCCCGCAGGAATGTATAGATTCAAGTCATCTGTATGTGGGACAGCAAATGTGTCGGCGGAGAGGAAACCGAACAGCGGCAAAGTTAGCAGATGTTATTGTTTTTTTTCTCCTGCTGCACTTCATTCGAACCAAAAACCAAATCTGACAGTGTGTACTCTGGTGAATTTTAAATATGCTGCACTTTCCTAATTTACATTTTAGTTGTTCTATAGTGCGTACTAAATGTGTTACAATAACAATCATATATTAATATAATATTAATAAACAAGACTCAAGGTCTGCAAAATGTTAACATCCACACAATATGAAATCTAACCTTGTTCACCATTTAAAATATCCTCAACCTGATTTTCATTTCCAACAAAAATTTAACGTCATCGCCATCAGCCAAAACTGATCATATTTTGACCTTTGAAGCCAACTTTCCTAGTGACCAAAAGTGGAATTACACCATCTCATGAAGGGACCCCAAAATACTTTTTCCCATTGACTTACATTGAGAAAGAGACATCTGTATATTAGTGGATATTTTTTTTTTGAGTGTCCAACCATCGCAAAATGACTAGTTTTACTATCAGGATTTGATCCATTCAGTCCGACAACATTTAGGAACTCTAGAGAAGCTGCAGGATATAATTATTTTTATCTAAATTGAAGTTAGCAGAGTGTTAAACTGGAATTTGAACATTTGGCTGACAGAAGTTCGCTGTATGCACTTGGCAGTAATAAGTCTCTGGTGCGATTGCTGTATGGGCCCAATAATGCGGTGGGTAATTTCATACCATGAAAACAGTGCGAGTTTGACTTCATGGGCCACTGAGCAACTTTCTGATATGAATGGGGCCCCACCTCGATGTATTTAGGTCTCTTTATGCATTGCCTTGTCTTGATCAATATGGGTTGCTCTGATAACGATAGCGAGGAAAAAAGGAAAATAATGAAAAATATAAACAAAGATAGTGAAAAAAAGAAAAATATTGAAAAAATAAGGAAATAAATACTGAACAAATTATGGGAAAAAATGTAAAAGTACTTGAAAGATAAGGAATAATAAATTGAAAAATAATGACAAAATACTGGGGGAAAAAAACAAAGAAAAATACTGAAAAATATGGATAAAGATAATGAAAAAATATTGAAAAAATAAGGAAATAAATACTGAACAAAAATATGAGAAAAAAGATAAAAATACTGGAAATATAAGGTATAATATTGAAAAAAAATGACAAAATACTGGGGGAAAAATAAAGAAAAAATACTAAAAAAAAGGAAAAAATAGTTTTGTATTTTATTCTTAGCTCAGTTGTATATCCCTACTATTACTTATTTATTTTACTTAATTTCTTTGTCTGTTTTTTGTCCTTGTGCTGCTATGGGCTGCTGTGATAGCGACTTGTCAATCACAAGGTAGCCAGACCCAAAAGTGTACCCTGCTTTATGGCCTATTTTATTTTAAATATGACCAGAATTAAGAGAATGAACATCATGCTGTGATGACGAGGACTTTTATTCATGCTTGAATCTTCACGTTTAAATAATGTTAATTTTCTTAATAAGTTTTTGTTCTTTCTCTCTCTGATTTTAAAGACACAAAGAGTTTGTCAGAAGGTATCCAAATGTCACGGAGGGCATCCGCAGAATGTATGTGATGTGTTTGCAGGCTGCTGTGTGTGTGTGTGTGGGTGTGTGTGTGGGTGGTGGGTGTGTTTGGGGGGGCAGCGGGCCGGGGTGACCGAGGTGTGAGAGCTCGTAACTCACACACATGGTCAACCAATCAGCTGAGCCTGCGGGGGCAGAAAGCCGGTAGGTTACACTTGGATATTAACACACAGGGCGAGCAGAGAGTCAGGAAACCTTCTTCTTCTTCTGTGTTTCTCCAGATCTGCTGCAGCGATCTCACCTGAACCTGAGGCTGACCGTCACTCTCTGAGGTAATGTGCTCCGCTGGTGCACAGTTTCACCTGCTGGAAACTTTACACCACCTGTCTGACTTTTGTTTTATCGGAGGGAGTCTGGCTGTCGGGTCACAGAGGGAGGAGAGCAGTGTGGCCGACAGGAAGTTAGCAGTGCACCATGGGAAGAGTTGGTCATGTTTGGTAGCCGTGTTTTGGATGTTGATCCTGCATGTCCTGGAAGACTGAGTCTTAAATAGAGTGTTGCTTAATTTACCTTCTAATTTCTGTCTCCAAGTGCATATAGCATATACTTCTATTTCCAGAATTTAAGTCTGGTTTATTACAAAGTAAGTTTTCATATACAAGGAATTTGATTTGGTGTATTAGTGCAACATGAATATAACATAACATTAATATGGTAAGAGAAAATGAAATTAAATATACGAGCAAGTATTGTGAAAATCAAGAAACATAGATATAGAATAATGTTATAACAAATATGAAAAAATAACAGAAAAAAAGGAAAGACACTGAGAAAA
>NW_024667732.1:0-1493 GCF_008729295.1 Plectropomus leopardus | reverse complement strand
CTGTTTGTCTCCTCTGTCACTGTGTCAGTCTGCTGCCATCTATCCATCAGCTGTGTGATCAGCAAATGTATGGCTTGTTTTCATTCAGCTTACTGGTTTTTGTCAGTGGTTGAAAACAGTCCGATGGGTTTCCTCGGGTTCGGACAGGAATGTGCGGCCTGAGTTGCACTCTAGTATCCAAATGTGCACACAGCTGACACAGTCTGTATTCAGGCATGTTTGGTAAAAAGAAAACAACTACGTGCATTTCAGTATTAACTCTCAGCAGTTGCTGCCTGTTGGATGTTCAGTAAAGCACAGGACTCACAGTGGTGCAGGCTGTGCACCACAGACAGTGTGCATTTGTGCGTTTTGACCTCCTCACAATGATTACCTGCTCAGCTCACAGAGCGCTGTCTCCACCTGACCGAGAGGACCTGAACACACCGGCTTGAACCTGTATCGATGGTTGATAGTTTTTGGGGGGGGGGGGCAGATTCCCCTCTTTCACATATTGGGGCAGAAGTGACCCCCGGCCCCCTGTGGAGATTTCGCGCACGGAAAAGCGGTAACTATGGACAGTTTAATAAATGACGGTCATGTGACCCTACAGCCGTCAGTGATGTCACAACATGGCGCTGCCGATAAGAGTCTGATGTCACAAACAAACACACAACCAATCAGCATCCTCCGAGGCTGAGCCGAGGCCAAAACCTGCAGTTCCTCTGATGTCCACTAGAGGCCGCCTCCAAGAGCCAGTCGGTCCCCACAGAGCGCCACGTTCAAACTACGGCAGAAAAAAACACGAGCGAGACAAACCGCGACGCGTTAATGAGAGCAGCTGTGTGTCACCGCTGACCTCCACTCATCACACACACACACACAAACACCACAGTTTGTCCTGTACCAGCACGTGTGTGTGTGTGTGTGTGTCTGTGTCTGTGTGTGTGTGTCTGTGTGTGTGTGTGTGTGTGTGTGTGTGTGTGTGTGTGTGTGTGTGTGTGTGTTCAGATCCNCTGTTTGTCTCCTCTGGCACTGTTTGTCTCCTCTGTTACTGTTTGTCTCCTCTGTCACTGTGTCAGTCTGCTGCCATCTATCCATCAGCTGTGTGATCAGCAAATGTATGGCTTGTTTTCATTCAGCTTACTGGTTTTTGTCAGTGGTTGAAAACAGTCCGATGGGTTTCCTCGGGTTCGGACAGGAATGTGCGGCCTGAGTTGCACTCTAGTATCCAAATGTGCACACAGCTGACACAGTCTGTATTCAGGCATGTTTGGTAAAAAGAAAACAACTACGTGCATTTCAGTATTAACTCTCAGCAGTTGCTGCCTGTTGGATGTTCAGTAAAGCACAGGACTCACAGTGGTGCAGGCTGTGCACCACAGACAGTGTGCATTTGTGCGTTTTGACCTCCTCACAATGATTACCTGCTCAGCTCACAGAGCGCTGTCTCCACCTGACCGAGAGGACCTGAACACACCGGCTTGAACCTGTATCGATGGTTGATAGTTTTT
>NW_024667731.1:0-958 GCF_008729295.1 Plectropomus leopardus | reverse complement strand
CTTTGTTCATTACAAGACGTATCATCTCCACAGAGACTAATCAATCAGCCCCTTCCCTCCAAAACAGCAAACCTGTCAGGGAACGTGTGTGTTTCGCAGGTTAAAAAAGAAATTGCATACAATCCTGTGGCATTCATTGGGACTCATGCTGCAGAATTCGCCTAAAGGCTCTGATTTTGTTTTTCTTAACTGTCTTTTGATAGAAAATGCACCAAACAATCTTTAACCACCCAAATCGGCTCTTACCCAGGCGTGCTGAAAGATGAATTCCACATGATCATATACTGGAGGCAGTGGCTAATTGTTATGAGCATAGGTATCTCCCCTAAGCACAATGCTGTATAAGAGCAGGTGTTGTTGCTATGTTCAAATAGTACTGGCACATGCTCAAGAGTTGGAGAGATGCCAGCAAACAAAAAAAGGCTGTAAAAAATAACTTCAGCAGGAGTGAAAACAAATTACTGGTAAATAAATACTGTAAACATGGGAATTTGTTGAGTGTCAGTTCTGGTGTTACAGAAAAATCAAATGGCAAAACACTTGTGATACTGTAAATGCCATGTCAGCAGAGGGCAAGAGCATCTAAGAGCAGTGTGTAAGTCATCGAGTAACTGAACACACAAAAGTCATCCAAGGGTAACCAACAATATTTCTATAGCCCACAAAGTTAAATAATCAAATTATTCTAATCATTCTAAAACTGTTCTAAAAATGATATTGAAGTGTTTTTTTTAAATTATTTTTATGTTAAATTAAAAACCTTGTTTTATGTTTCCTTGCATTGGACAATTTGTGGATGATGAAAACAAGATGTTTTTTTATTATCTTAGTGAGCGTACCCTCCTACAATCCAGTTGCCAGAATAAATGTAGAAAGTTTCTTCAAACCACAGACATGTTATATATGTTATTTAGTGAATACGCTGAAACTTTGTTTCTTTACGATTCAGCAATGCTAT
>NW_024667730.1:0-410 GCF_008729295.1 Plectropomus leopardus | reverse complement strand
TCTGTCTCTGTCTCTCTCTCTGTGTCTCTCTCTGTCTCTCTCTCTCTGTGTGTCTCTCTGTCTCTCTCGGCTTTGTCCCGGGTGTTGTGCGTTCTTTTTGTTCCCCTCCGGTCGACCCTCGTCACACCTCTCATTACTGCATGCGGGACTTCCTGATCATGCACACTCTCCCGCCATGCTGCATGTCAATACGCCATTAACCCAGCCACCTTTCATTTCCCATGAGGGTTAGGGGCAACCGAGTTCCTGCTGCTGGGTTTCACTGCGGCTGAAAGGAAAGAAAGCCGATCGCATTCACTCTCCTGCGTTCAGTGAGCCCGCTCCCATAAGGAGCTCGGAGGGGCGTCGGAGCGTAAGCAGTGTTGTGTGTGTGTCATGTTGTCCTTTTGTTTCCTGTCGGAAGCGGAGTG
>NW_024667729.1:0-584 GCF_008729295.1 Plectropomus leopardus | reverse complement strand
AAAATGATTTTTACATATTTAGACAAACACACAGAAAAAGCTGTGTTATTCTTTGAGTTAGATATTATATGTAGGGTTTGGTATTTGTTGTTTTAACACTGGTATCGAGGGAAAAACAAAACGTAACCAGTATGGAAAGATGCAAAACCACCAACTATAATCCAGTGGATGCAGAGACTCAAAAGGGTTTACTCAATGAAACGAATGACGGTAAACCTGCCACTGAAAATGGACACTTTTACACAAAGGTGGACTTTGTTACATTATATCTGGGGGTTTAAACAAGCAGAATGGGTTTAGACTGTATTATAATGACATTTCATTCAAAAGGTCATTGTTGGGGCAACCTCTGTGTGCCCCATATGGCTGAGGCTTCCCGAGTTCGAGTGCGGCCTGTGGCCCTTTGCTGCGTGTCATTCTCCTTTCTCTCTCCTACCTTTCCTGTCTATCTTGAGCTGTCTGTCACTAAAGGGAACATGCCCCAAAAAATAACAATAAAAATGTCATTGTGCAGCTAAACCTGCTCTGCCTCCCCTCTCTGTAAATCTGTTTTTCTATTTGCTTGTATTATTGTATAACAATGT
>NW_024667728.1:0-572 GCF_008729295.1 Plectropomus leopardus | reverse complement strand
ATCAACAAAGAATGAAACTTTTGTTGAATAATCATCTGTTGTTATTGTACAATATAAAGCCAGCATCAAGCTTCTCAATTTGTGAGAGGGTTTTTTTTAGGTAAACTGAATATCTTTAGGTTTCAGACTGTTAATTGGACAAAAGTCAGTAAAATTAAATAATGAATTGGGAAGGAAATCAGCAGATTAATCAGTAATAAAAATAATTAGTTTCAGCTACGATGAAACTAATTTTGATGAAATGAAAGGAATCCTATTATAGGGTGGTGATGGAGGGAGTAGTTTGTAGGTCATGTTCTCAGCAGATCTGTGAGTTCAAGAGACGAGTGAAGAGAGCAGACGGGTTCATGCAGAAGTCAAATCCTCATTAGTTTTGGCACCGTGCTGCTTGGTGCGGGCGCTCCGTGGTGTGTATGTGTTGATCGTGAAGCCAGGCATATCTGAGTACACATGAAACAGTTTACCTCTGAGGTTGAAAACCAGCAAGATCTGACTCAATCCTCTCACCTTTCCTTTGCCACCGAACACCCTGATTTTCATCTCTGTGCCTTCTGCTTTCTCTTCTACTGTCT
>NW_024667727.1:0-203 GCF_008729295.1 Plectropomus leopardus | reverse complement strand
GCCAGACACATGGCTGTATGATGGCATCTCTAATGTTAATGCATGTACGGTTTTCATACGTTTACATGAAAACGTGGCAGCAGCTGCTTTTATACAATTTTGAAACTCTATTACCACAGAGCATTGCACCGTGCTTTTACAACATAAAATTATCGATTGAAAGATAAATTGCTGGATTTAGGATGTGCACTTGACGTTGTTAG
>NW_024667726.1:0-608 GCF_008729295.1 Plectropomus leopardus | reverse complement strand
TAGGAAGATACATTGCACATAAAAATATAACTGAGAAGTTAAATTAAGAATAAAATAAGTTGTTTGGATGGCAATGTTAAAAACTCATTCAGACAAGGGCGTTGGTTCGGTTTAAACATTGGGGGGACAAATATTAAGTGTGGGATTCTGGGGTCCTCCTCTATAAAATTTTTAGCATAAAAAATGTATTTTCTTGCATTCTGGTAACATTTTTTATTACAATTTATGTCTTTTCTAAGTGTCTTTAAATTTGCAAAAATAAAAATAATCTGCTGCTTTCATGTTTTCATTGGGTGGGGCCAGTGCACATGTCCTAAATATTTAGAAGGACAGGTTCCTTGCGTCCCCTTCAAAATGTACACTTGTGTATTTCAGGTTGCGGGGTCGCTGGGATGAGAGGACCTTAGAATATCTTAATTCCTGGCCCTGAAGCTGAATGTATTATTGCATTAAAGACCGTCTGGTTTTGTGAAAAAGGTTTCTATAAATCTGTCTGACAGCAATCACATTTTATTAATCAAGAATGATGGAGTGATGCAAATCATAAAACACTGGAAGAATACTGTGAACCACTATTTATGATTAAATACTAATTATACCCAGCAAAT
>NW_024667725.1:0-511 GCF_008729295.1 Plectropomus leopardus | reverse complement strand
TTTTCAAGGCAGTCAGTTTTTCTAGATTTTTTTAGGTAATATCAGCTAGGCAGATTTTAGAATGTAGGCTTATCAAGGGACTCTGCTATGGTCTATCAAAATGCAGAGTTGCATTATGGGAATTGTAGGCCATCATCCTGTATTTTTGGTGCTTGAACCACTAGTGGCTAAATGTATTGTTTGCTCTGCTACTTTAATTTCGACTGTTTTTACTTTTCTAAAAAACTGTTACTTGAGAGTCCCTCTAGATTGCAATGTTACATTTTACCTTCAATTATCCATTTGAAAAAACATAAATATGGGATTTTATGTGCTATCACCATAATAATCAGACTACTATTCCAAGAGACTATTCCAGTCTGAAATTTTATTCTGTCATAACATTATTTTTCTTTTCTTTTTTTTTTCCTTTTACATTTGGGTAGCCATAACACCTGCCAAAACTTAAAAATGATTACTTGGATGAAATTCTGTTTTGTACCAAGGATAACAAAAGACAGTTTTGTCCTCT
>NW_024667724.1:0-549 GCF_008729295.1 Plectropomus leopardus | reverse complement strand
CTGCTCTAATATACAGCACATATTCACTCATTACGCCCCGAGCGCTCGGCGCCGGTCACTTCATCATTGTTCAAGCAAAGACACTGAGCATGAGTTAAAGAAATGATTGGAGGGAGGGAAGCAAATAAGAGTACAAGTTAACCCCCCGGCAAAGGCAGCAGATTATGATCAGCGATGTTTCATAATCCTTTTTTGTTTCTGAAATAACTCTTCAGAGGAGTAGACTATCACAATTTTTACAACCTAACCTTGACAACAGCTTAACACTCTCACTTTGAGTATGAAACTCTTGGCAGGTAAAAGCTGAAAACCTTGTGGCCGAGTTATTGAAACAACAATGAAGCTCAATAACAAATACAGCTCTGATTCAAACTCAATACTCATTACTGACCGAAAACTGTCAATACAGATAATGAAAAACAGAGCCGAAAACCGCACGGCTTCAGTGTCCAATCTGATTCTAGATCTGGTTGATTCTGCTCAGATATTTATTAAGGGGTGTAGAGATTCAGTTTAAAAAATCTGAATCTCTACACCCCTTAATAATTG
>NW_024667723.1:0-208 GCF_008729295.1 Plectropomus leopardus | reverse complement strand
CCCACCTTGTTTCAGACAGCCTTTTCAGTTCACAGACTCTTTGACCCAGGTACATGGTTTGTTGGAGTGTCACAAATGCAGCATGGCGTTTTCTGGCAAGGAAAGTGTAGAGACTCTCAACTAGATTGAAAAAACTAACAAAGGGCTGACTTGATTTGGCACTCTCCACCAAGACGAGGTTGAGACAGTGGGCATGGCAGTGCACGTA
>NW_024667722.1:0-211 GCF_008729295.1 Plectropomus leopardus | reverse complement strand
AAAAGTGAGAACGCTTCACGATTTTGCGTGTCATCCTTGCACCAGGGGCCATGCTAATCTTCTCTGTATCGTTCCCAGTTTAGTACATGTGTTACTTGCTGTAACACACAACTGACTAATTTTCACAAGAGAGGGAACTAATTTTTCCAGAGAGGCGATGTAGCCACATCTATGAAAACTTTTTATATGTTGTTGTCTTTTTAGGGTATAG
>NW_024667721.1:0-2295 GCF_008729295.1 Plectropomus leopardus | reverse complement strand
ATTTCTTTATTTTATTTCTTATTGTTTTATATTTTATTTCATTTATTACTTAATAAGTTTTATTTTATACTCAGTTTTAATCCTGCTCTGAAATCATTTTGGTTTAAATAATATATATTTTAAAAAGCTACACTGAAAAGTCTCGATGGTCGTTTTAGAGAAAGTTTGATCTTTAAGTCCTGAAATAGAAACGTGTGTGAAGCCTCACTCACCTGTTTCACTGTGTGTGTGTGTGTGTGTGTGTGTGTGTGTGTGTGTGTGTGTGTGTGTTGCAGTGGGGGTCATGGAGGTGTCCTCTCACAGCCTCTTCCTGCTGCAGCAGCTCAACGTTCAGAGAGAGTTCGGCTTCCTGTGTGACTGCACCGTCGCCATCGGAAACGTCTACTTCAAAGCTCACCGCGCCGTCCTCGCCGCCTTCTCCAACTACTTCAAGATGATCTTCATCCACCAGTCCAGGTCTCTCTCTCACACACACACACACACACACAAGAAAAAAAATTGCCTTTAAAAAAAAAAAAATGACAGCAAAAATTTTCAAAGAAAAAAAAATCCAATTTTTTTTGAAAAATAAAAAGATTTCCTTTTTCCTTTTTTTTTAAAGAAAAAGAATTACCAAACATTTTTAAAGGAAAAAAAAGCCAATATTTAAAAAAGAAAATAACAACTATCACCAAACATACTTAAAGTAAAAAATATCACCGAAAGTTTTTCTTTAGAAGAAATCGCCAACATTTGTTTAAAAAAAAATCCCCAAAAATATTTGAAGAAAAAAACAACTGGCTAAAGTTTTGCTTTAAAATCTGCCAAAATTTTAAAAGAAAAAAAGAAAACACCAAAATCTTTCAAAGAAAAATAGACGCCTAAATTTTGTCCCCCCGGGTGCTGACACGTTGTCTCTGTGTCCTCAGCGAGTGTATAAAGATCCAGCCCACGGACATCCAGCCGGACGTCTTCAGCTACCTGCTGCACATCATGTACACCGGCATGTGTCCCAAACAGCCGGTGGACCAGAGCCGGCTGCAGGACGGCATCAAGTTCCTGCACGCCTACCAGCTGTGCCGCAAACCGGGCGAGGGCGCCACCGACGCCGCCGCCGACATGGTCCGCATGTCCAACCTGTACGGCATCCAGATCTCCTCCCAGCTCGCCAACAAGGAGGCGCCCGGAGTCCCCAAGACCACCGCCGTGTCCCGCGGGGCCCCGGAGGACGGACGGCGGGGGGGACGGTCCCACTCGCAGCTGTCCCTCGCCGTGGGACTGGAGGGGATCCCGTCGGACCGCCAGGCCTCCACGCTACGCAACGTGTGCTCCGTGGCATCCGGAGACGACTCGGACATCTCGACGCGCATCAAGCAGGAGCGGGTGGAGGAGGAGGAGGGCGAGGAGTGCGAGGCGGAGGAGGGGCAGGGGGCGGGGTCTCCGTCTCAGGGCAGCAGTCCCACTCAGAGCCTGCTGTTCAAAGAGCGGCCCCTCGTCCTGCTGTGTCCCCGCTGCGGCGAGCGCTGCTCTTCCCCGGAAGACCTGCGGGAGCACCTGTTCAGCCACGCCCTCGACCCCGCCCGCCTGATGGAGGGGCTACCGCAAGGCGCAGAGCTGGACGCCGGCGTGGAGGAGGGGCCGGCGGGGGCCCAGGAGCAGCTGGACGCTGGCTGTCTGGAGGAGGCGCTGAGACAGAGCCAGGCGCTCGCCAACCAGCTGGCGGCGGAGCTGCGAAGGAGCAGGGGGGGAGGCGGGGGGAGCAGCCCCACCCCCGCCGTCCTGCACTCTCGAAAACGGAAGATCGCCTGCGCCGTCTGCAGCCTGCGCTTCGCCCACAAGAGCCAGCTGCAGGAGCACATGTACACGCACACGGGCAAACCGTCACGCTACCACCGCTACAACCGCCTCTGCAGCCAGCTCTTCCAGGCCTCCGCCCACTTCTGCGAGGGCGCCGCTGAGCCCGGGGGAGGGGGCGGGGCTTCGTCCGGCGCCGCCGTGCTCCCCGAGGAGGTCAACAGGGACACTCAGGACAACGGCAGCTCCTGCTACTCGCTGGACTCTGAGATCTCCCAGGAGAGCGTGGACGGCGTCCCCGTGGAGTGACGGCGTCCCCGTGGAGTGACGGCGCACACACTGAACTCTTGTTGTTGTGTCTGCTGCTCCGGTAGCTGTGCAGGTGTGTGTGTGAGTGAGTGTGTTTGTGAGTGAGAGTGTGTGTGATTGTGTTTTTGTGTGTGTGTGTGAGTGATTGTATGTGTGTGTGTGTGATTGTGTGTGTGTGAGTGTGTGTTTATGTGATTGTGTGTGTGTGTGTGT
>NW_024667720.1:0-334 GCF_008729295.1 Plectropomus leopardus | reverse complement strand
CAGTCAGAGGGGAGATGGTACTTTTTATGTACATGCTGCTGTAGCTGCGAAACCCAGGAAAGAATCAATTAAACCATCAGCTCATCTGAAAAATGATTAAATTTGTAGATACATGTTTTCCACTAGATGGTGACACTGTTGACTAGACAGTCAGTGTGGCTCAGTGATGTAGCTGGGCCTCTAAAATGTTTAAAGTTTGAAAAATGATAAAGATATTTTGATATAAGTAATCTTATAATTAAATTGTGTAAAAAAAGACTTAACTATTACTTTATAATGTATCTTCATCATTTTTATTTTTTCTAGTTGTATTAAATATAATATTTACTAATAC
>NW_024667719.1:0-333 GCF_008729295.1 Plectropomus leopardus | reverse complement strand
AACTTTAACTGCACATAGATGAGACTTTAATAATGGATATCAGTGAGCGGCTGTGGTGTTCAGACTCCAGTCTTATAAGCCACTATATCTGCCAAAACATCCGGTGTCAGTGTTTTCTACATCATTCATAGTATTTCTGTCATTCATGCCAGCTAACAACAAGTATTGGAGAATACACAGCAATTAACAGGCACATGTTATTTGATACTTTAACTTATGGTTTTTTTTCACATACATTTGCTACCACTCTGATCATATTCTCTTCTTCTGTGCTCCACAGGAAGCTAAGAACGGTCATCAATGACAGAGAGCATATGAACTGAATCATTACTC
>NW_024667718.1:0-256 GCF_008729295.1 Plectropomus leopardus | reverse complement strand
AAATCAACTAAATATCCAATAGATTTGTAAGAAGTGTTATTCTTATACGGCCTTCTAAACTCCATGTTGATGTGATCAAATTTAAAGAAAATGTGGGGTATAACCCAAAGTTATCACAAACTACAAAGTTTTGTAACCTTGTAAAAATCTGTTCAGTGATCGAGCTACACAGCAACATGTAGCATAGGTTGGTGATTGTCCTCTTTGGCACACAGGCAAACTCAGTGTGGACCTCAGCCCACATAATAGAGTGCAC
>NW_024667717.1:0-721 GCF_008729295.1 Plectropomus leopardus | reverse complement strand
ATGCAAGTATCAGTGACTGTATCAGAGGCTGTGTAAGTGAGTTAAAAAGATCTTGATGCTGTTGCCCCCACGGTTGGCTCCAGAAATTGACTTTTCTTAGCATTTAATTGACAATAAAACAGCAATAACAGCTAGTATCCGCATGGAACTGCCCATGGAAATGCAAACTTTTCATTGCAACATACTATACCAGGTGAACATAACAAGTTGTTAAAAAAACAAAAGACAAGCAGCAGGGTTATATGAGTCCACATAAAAACTGCTCAGAATATAGAAACTTTTAAGTCACTGCTGAACACCCACCTCTTCTTGTTGGCATGTGATTGATCTGAGCATGAAACCTTGATCAACTCCTCCTTTGTGCTGTGATCTGTCATCTGTCATGTTTTTTTTTCTATAGTTCTCTCGTTATACTGTGCCTGTTCAGCACTTTGGCCAACTGCAGTTGTATTAAATGTGTTCTACAAATTAAGTTTGATTTGAATTGAATATGAGTACTCCTGTTGTGGCATGAGTGCTGTGAGGGTAAGGGTTAAGGATAGGTCGTGGTGTGGTGTTTGTATGTGATGCTCTACACTTCACATTATTTGCAAGTTTGACAGCGGTGAAACTTAGACTGTTTCCACAATGATATGTTTTCATTTTTAAATTCAGACTATTGCTTTGCTTACAACTTGATTCCACAATACCTCAGTGTCTGGATCCTCTAAAATGGAGTCCT
>NW_024667716.1:0-354 GCF_008729295.1 Plectropomus leopardus | reverse complement strand
ATACTTTCCTCCAAAATAACAGTATCATATCATGTATCATGTAGAGCTGTTTGAAAGATCTTTACAGTGACCAGGAGGAGGCTGACACAAGACTGGTGTTACATGCAATACACCTTGCGGAGTCCTATACTCATCTCATTGTCAAATGTGATGACACAGATGTACTGGTTTTGCTTGTGTACTATGCAAGCAAAGGGATGTTTGGATCCTCACAAGTGTTCATGCATTCTGGACATGGCCTAAAGGAAAGATTTGTCCCAGTATGTTCAATTGCTCAGAGTCTTGGAGCAGCTCTTTGTGAGTGTTTGCCTGCATGCCATGCCCTCACGGGTTGTGACAGTACAAGCAGCTTGT
>NW_024667715.1:0-410 GCF_008729295.1 Plectropomus leopardus | reverse complement strand
AGTGTCTACCTAATGGAGGGAGTGTCTATTCTGAATACAGGATAATTTCTGCCTTTTTCAACTATAGTCTTTTCAAAGAGAGATTTTGGGGAGGAGACACACCCTCACCCCATCACTTCAAATGCTGTGTTGACCAGGTTATTTGTGATTTCTAACTTAACTGATAAATTACCAAATCAAGCTCAAATTCCGTAACGTAATACAAGCTGTTCAGCAATTACTATTACGAGACATGGAGAAGTAGATTAAATATACACCTTCTCCCTCTGAAATTAACTGATCAACCATTGTGTGTTTTAGGCCCCAAACCGAAGCTCCTGTGTGATTTCACAGTTTTTCATCATAGGAGCATATGTAAAGCACAAAGCAGCCTACATAAGCTCCTGTTCCCACAGCCCCACCAGTGTGTA
>NW_024667714.1:0-224 GCF_008729295.1 Plectropomus leopardus | reverse complement strand
TTTTTTTACATTGCCATTTCATCCATTACTAATATAAAATTATTTGTTAGAGCAGCTTTAATTTATTTTTAATCATTTTTTCCCTTCTTGTTCCTCAGTCAAATGATGCCACTTTAATATAACTGCTCCAGGCAGCTGCAGTATGTCTGTGTGCTTCAACATATAGTATTATCATAGAAGACATTCATGAGAGCAAGTTCCATGGTCCTGTGTACAAGACATCC
>NW_024667713.1:0-668 GCF_008729295.1 Plectropomus leopardus | reverse complement strand
ATCGCCAGGATGATAACTGGATAATTCCCAATTCTCAAAGCAGCTATCTGGCAGCTAACAGATCTCACATTAAATGGAAAGGTTTCATTTTAAACCTGCTATGCAATATGTTTACTTTTCCTTAAGCAAATTTCCACCTCATATGCGCAGAATGATATATGCTAAAGCACTGAAGCATTCAAACCACAGACAGAGAAATGCACATAGTCCATATTCAAAAAACATTTTTAAATGAACTGTCAGGACCTCTGTGAAGTTGTGATGTCACAAATATACTATATAAAGGCAGAAACTGCCGCCACAGTCATTCTCCAGCTGCAATGACAGCGCAGAGACACCAAGAGGGCAGATGTCAAAGACCCTGAAACACTGACCCATCAAAATAAACTGGGCTTTCTCAAGAGGGTGGCTTAAAAATTGAGTGTTTCAAATGGAGGGTGAATCAAGGTACATTCGAGCAGACACTATGAGAAAAAGAATGTGTTTTTTTTTTAACATTAGGGCATTTAAACATATCAAAGTAAAAACCGAAAATATAAGTATGACCCTGAAAAAGATCACTGTGGGACCTTTAAATGGACAAATGATCTGACAGATGTTACAATCTGCAGCTGCAGTGGTCTGGCTATTAACCTATTCATCAATCAACAGAAAAATAATCTGCAACA
>NW_024667712.1:0-461 GCF_008729295.1 Plectropomus leopardus | reverse complement strand
TTCCGTCCAAATTGGAATAAAACTACTTTCAACCAAGTCATAAATGTTCACTCAGTGAATGTTATTCACTTTTAGGAACAAAAACCTAAAACATTAGTGCAAAGACTTGCATATTGGCATGATATTTAAAGGGATATGTTGCCAATTTTTACAAGCTTTGTAGCAAATCAATGTGAATGGTATGTATATATGAACTCTGATAAACTTCCCTACATCTAACCAGTTGTGAAAATCCGTAAAATGACATAATTTACATAATTTTGCTAGCTCTCGGGCTATGGCCCGAACTACAGGCTGTGCTTCTGTATTTTTGTACTGCCCACCACCCATGCCTCCACCACGGACACGAAGTATAGGAAATCGAGATTCAGACCGCCACCTCTCTCTCTCTCATACACACACACAAACTCAGACTGAAATGTGATCATGCGGTAAAACTAGGCAGTGCTGATCGAATATAA
>NW_024667711.1:0-904 GCF_008729295.1 Plectropomus leopardus | reverse complement strand
CCTCATTTAAGAACCAAAAGAAAACATCGCATATAATTCAGCATAGCTAATGAAATTTTACTCTGAGGACAGTCCTTTGCTCTTCCTGTATGACTTATTACAGTTAATTCTCAGTGAATGGACAAAAAAGATATGTCCCCAAACACTTGAGCAGTGAAAGTAGCAGTCACACTCGGTGTCTCCCATGACATTTACTTTTTGCTATGCTGATAACACTTCGGTAATTTCCTCTTTAACCATAAAATAAAACACTGATATGAGAAACATTGCGTTTATGTTTGTCATTTGAAAAGGGCAACTTTGTAAAAGGGAGCCCGCCCCTTCGCTCGTGCACACAAACAGCATTACTCCCCACAGAGATGCTCTTATCCACATAAAGCTGGTCCTAACCACAGAACAACCGTTTCTGTCTAGCTGTATGTGTGATAGTGCTCATAATAACTCTAATAATAACACAATAACCTTCTGTAAAGTCAGACTAATGTAATATTTTGTGCTGTTACAGCTTGTGTCACGTTAGTCGCTGAGTTACGGAGACTTGTCGTCCGTTAAGATATAAAATGACCGTGTATAACCGTGTTGATATTATAGGTTGGTTAATAGATTTATTAACAGGTAGCATGACTACTCGCACAAAAATTGCCAACTCACCACCAGGGACGCGACGAAGTCTCTTCTCTCCATGCTCCGCTTTCAAAACCTTCTCTTTCCAGCCGTGCAGTTCGTAAATGTGCAACTGTTGAGCATATCTGACACTTCACTGTAACCAAAACATGCCTGTGAAGGACGCTGCCATCTTGGTTGAATAACTTCCGCGTAACGTCATGACGCATGGTAACCACGTGACTTCGAACGCCGTTACGTGAGTACGTTTCTTTTCACTTCACTAATATCGGGTTAAATT
>NW_024667710.1:0-1824 GCF_008729295.1 Plectropomus leopardus | reverse complement strand
CTAATAAAATTGATTAAAACTGATTAAAATCACGTATATTCCTATTGTTTTTTTCAGTCAGGAGATAAATCTCTGTATGATGTGGTTCTGTGTGCTTGTCCAGGAAAGGTTTCTTTCTCTTTATAAAAAAATGCCTTAATTTCATAATTAAATGTTACAGTGATAATTTCTAAATGTGTCTATGTGCAGAGGAGATTCCCAGTGATGAAGACGAGGTGAACGAGAACCACAGTGCCATGCAGCAGCAGGCCAGCATACCGACGAGCCAGGCCGGTGAGGATGATGACGACGATGATGACGATGACTACTGGGACGATGACTGCCTGGAGGGAACGCCCCTGGAAGAGTACAGCACGCCTTTAGACTACGACAACGGAGAGGACGAGTATCGCTTCTTCACCTCGGCCCTGCTCCGTATGTCAACACTGTTGTCCACGTGTTGCCTCAAACTACTCCTCACATCTTTTCATCTCTGCGCTGTATTTACACACTGCTTTATTTCAGCCAGAGCTGCTCATCTATCTGAAACATGATGTCCACTTATCAGCACGACAGCTCATCATTGCAACCGAACCCTGTGTGTGTGTGTGTGTGTGTGTGTGTGTGTGTGTGTGTGTGTGTGTGTGTGTGTGTGTGTGTGTGTGTGTGTGTGTGTGTGTGTGTTTGTTTGTTTGTTTGTTTGTTTGTTTGTTTGTTTGTTTGTTTCAGGGGTCCAGAGCAGTGATACAGCCTGGTACCAGTGTTTGACGGCTCCGCTCAGTGAAGACCAGAGGAAACAGCTGCAGGAGATCTACAGCATCTCACAGCAGAGAGGGAGCACCGCCAGCAAGGGCCAGTGGTGAGACACACACACACACACACACACACACACACACGCGCGCACTCACTTTAGAAAAAAAATTTGATACCACAGGGAATATTTGACATTCAGGGTATAAAATGTAAAGTTTCAATGAAAAGATAAATATAACCAGGTTTTATTACAACAAGTCTTCCTTTGTTGGTCAGGAGCAGAAAACGGCAAAATGACTGTAGGAAACATGAACAATAAGAGAGAGCCAGACAGACCAGCTGCTCTCAGCGTTTTTATACTAGGGCTGGACCCAAATATTCGGATATTCAGATATTCGTTAATTGGTTAGGTATTTGTTTTTCAATTTAGGATTCGGATATTCATTTTTTTGTTTGTTTTGTTGTTTTTTTTTGCAGAGGATGAATGTTGTTGCAATGTCTGTGAGAAAAAAAAATAAAACGCCTAAAAACATGTTAGGTCTTGGATTTGTTGGAGTTAGTATGCTCTGCCTCTGTGTGCAAAGAGCAGTGCATTGGGTGCTCATTGAAGTCAACGCTTCAGGCAGTTGTAAACGGGTTTATTAACTGAGTCGAGTCATTTCAGTGTCGGTGTGAGCAGCACCAGAGCGCAAAAATGTGAGCCCCGCCCTGCAGGTCAGTATTCGGGACAGCCCTAATTTTTACTGTGGAAAATGAGGACTGACACTTTTGTAAACAGGCACAATTGATATGTATCAATAAATGTGTATTTTGACAACAGTGAGCACACGCCCATCTCTGCTGTAAGACAGATAAGCATAAGGAAAAACCCCAAAAATAAACCTATAATGGTGAAAAAAGGAAGAAACCATAGGAAGAGCAACTGGACAGACGGACATGCAACAGATCTCATGTGTATCGCGTCCCTCTTCTTTCCCTTCATTACTCTTTCTGTAGATCCCTCCAAATGTTGCTGTTGTCTGTTAGAAGGTTCCACAGAAGAGTCTCCTCAAATTTGTTCCGAAAATCTTCCACAGCTCGTTCTGTAACATC
>NW_024667709.1:0-395 GCF_008729295.1 Plectropomus leopardus | reverse complement strand
GTCTCCTCATAGTTAAAAGACTGCAGGCTGACTATATCTCCAGTCTCTGAGTTGATGTTTACCATTGTGGATAACGGCAATGAGTTAGTGTTACTCTGTAAAAATGAATAGCTCACCTGACCATTTTGATCGATATCGGCATCGATTGCAGTCACTGTTTTAATAACTGCTCCTACTGGACTGTTCTCTTTAATAAAAACATTAATCAGCGGCTCAGAGAAGCGAGGCGGGTTATCATTGACATCAGAAACATGAACTGTAACTATGTTGGTGCTGGAGAGAGGTGGAGTCCCCTCATCAGTTGCTACAATAGTTACATTGTACTCTGCCCTCGTCTCTCTATCAAGCGGACCATCAACTACTAATGAATAATAATTTTTGTAATTTGTCTCCAA
>NW_024667708.1:0-386 GCF_008729295.1 Plectropomus leopardus | reverse complement strand
AGGGTAACAGGGGATACATCGTTAAAAATATTTGTCATTAGTTTGCAGTCGCTTATGTCATCTAATTTTTTGCATTATGTTTTTATCCGTGTTCTCTATAACATTTTTCTGCATTTTTAGGTGGAGGTTTCAAATAAGTCCACTGGGTTTTCTGTCTCTCTCAGCACCGTATATTATTTGTTATCGTTTTTTATTTTATTTATTTTAAATTGTGTAAAAATAAAAAAACAAAACTTTTTTTAAAACTTCAACAATTAGAGTCCTCAGTTACCAAGTGTTGTAAAAAAGAAAAAGTGGTGAAAAGGTGATGTAACACAGTTATAAACATGCCCCAACTTCTTTGGAACATGTAGCAGCCATCAAAATTCAGAATGAGTGTATATTTC
>NW_024667707.1:0-247 GCF_008729295.1 Plectropomus leopardus | reverse complement strand
GTTAGGGGTGCATTCTGACATCACTGAACACGTGTAAATAAAGTTGCACTTTCAGTTCACATACAACAACCTGGGTGGAAATGCGTTATCATCAAGCAGCAACCTCTGGGGCTGAAAAATGAAGCCAATGTCTGAGTGCCCAAAACTGTAGTTCATCAAATGGCCACTTGAGGCTGGCTCCAGGAGTGATTCCCCATAGACCTCCATGTTCAAACATCCAAATTCCAAGCAGAAATATGTCTGTTAG
>NW_024667706.1:0-467 GCF_008729295.1 Plectropomus leopardus | reverse complement strand
TTCATAAAAAAGGCAATGACCAATTTGACAAGAAATGTACCACAAATGACCAGAAAAGGTAAAAGTAAAAGGTGACAAAGAACATGACCTAAAAATAACTAAATAAAATTACCAAAAAGCTAGGGAAAATGTCCCCAAAACTATACCCATATTCATTTTAACTATTTATTTTAAATTATGTTACAGAAAAAAAAAAATACAATTATTTTTTAATATTCTTCTCTTTGTTTCTTATCATTTCCTTGTTTGTTTTGGCTTTTTTAAAAAAACAATTTTTGGTAACTTTATTGTAATTTTTCTTTTCTAATTTCTTGATATTTTTTTTGGGATTTGCGATGTGAAGTTGCTCTTTGCATTCTCCTGAATGTTTCGAAAGAAATCAAACCAATTTGCTCAGGTTTTGAAGAGTTAAACTGTTTATTTAAAGCAACTTCAATTGCAAAATGCTACTTATTTGTTGATGCAGC
>NW_024667705.1:0-826 GCF_008729295.1 Plectropomus leopardus | reverse complement strand
TTTTGTGAATTTTTGGACCACATACTATACTATGATGTTTTTATCAAATTTTGGACGACATGCGATACTATGACGTTTTTATCCATTTGACATATTAAACTATGACATTTTACTCAATTTTTGTATGAAATACTCTACAGGACGTTGTTATCAATTTTTGGATGACGTCATGAATTTTTGGACAACATGCTATACTATGACATTATTATCAACTTTTGGACAACATATTATACTATGACATTTTAATAAATTTTTGGATGACATACAGTACTATGACTTTTCATACATCTTTTGGTGACATACTATATTATACAATTTTTTTAAAATCAATTTTTGGAAGACATAGTATACTATGATGTTTATATACATTTTTGGACAACATACTATACTCTGATGTTTTAATCAAATTTTGGTGACAAACTATACAATGAGGTTTTTATCAATTTTTGGATGACAAACTATGATGTTTTTATCAATTTTTGGATAACATTGTAATCAATTTCTGGATGACATACCATACTATGACTTTTCATAAATTTTTTGGTGACATACTATACTATGACATTTTATCAGTTTTTGGACGGCATACTATACTATGACGTTTTATAAATTTTTGGATGAAATGCCGTACTATGACGTTTTTAGCAAATTTTGGATGATAACTATAGTATGACTTTTTTGTAAATTTTTGCTATACTATTTCATTGTTAACAATTTTTGGATGACATACTATACTGTGATGTTTTTATCAATTTTTCGACGACATACTATGATGTTTCTATCAGATTTTTGGAGACATAAAATACTATGACGTTTATATCAATTT
>NW_024667704.1:0-550 GCF_008729295.1 Plectropomus leopardus | reverse complement strand
ATATGTCAATGATTAGCACTAACGTTGATTTTTATAAATTATTATTTTTTTGTGCAGTGTTAAATACTTACACTCAAACCGCTGCACACAAAAGGCGCTTTAAAAACTCAGGCTATAGAAAAAATCAAAAATTAATATGATTTTCGACTTTGAGTTTATTCTTTTAACACAATCATAAATATCAAATATATACTAATTTTGCAAATTCTAACCCTTTAAATGCCAGGTTTTTGTCATAATGATACTATGTTTTTAGATGATAAAAAAAGAATTATTTTCAATACAATACATGCAGTTAGTTTTTTTTTCAATTATTGGAGTCCGGATAATATGTCAATGACTGACAGTAACATGGATTTTTAAACATTATTATTTTTTGTGCAGTGTTAAATACTCACACTGACACCATTGTGCACACAAAAAGCACTTTTCAAAATCAAGCTCAAGAAAAAGGTTATACATTAATATAATTTTCTGCTTATTAGATTATTTTTAAGCAATTACTTTCTCATAATGCTACTATGTTTTTAGATGAACAAAACAAAAAAAA
>NW_024667703.1:0-334 GCF_008729295.1 Plectropomus leopardus | reverse complement strand
AGTTTGGCAACATTCCTTGGATTACAATGATTTTGCATGTCTCTCTTATGTTTGATCATCTTGTACTTTCCTGTCACCATGTCAGGTCGAGAAATGGACATTCCATGGTTCATTATTCGCTGATAAATATCGTCATCCTCGCCACCCCAGCCCCAGAAAGTGTTTGGGAAACCATTCATTTTCAAGTATTGCTTCTTGGACAACGAAATAACCCCACCAAATATCTCCTCATAGGGTAACTTGAAGTTAAATTTATCGACAGCTACAGACAAGTGTCTGGGATTGTTAAAACATCTATAGAGGTTACGGTCATCTATAGGAACCAGATCTACAT
>NW_024667702.1:0-455 GCF_008729295.1 Plectropomus leopardus | reverse complement strand
ATGGCTCTCCTGAGGTAGGGGATATTTTAAATCACTCCGCTGGCATCGAACGTCCTGGAGAAAGTCATTCTGCAGTGTGTGTTTTGAGTATTTTCAGTTGAGTCACTATTGTCTGCGATGATTCTGGTCACATACACTTTTAATTGATCCAATAGTTTTTAAGACACCTTGCTGGCTCCTAAGGAGTTTAAGCTTTCGCCTTTTCTCGATGCAGTTCTCGATGACCTAATATCACTTTATTATTTTCCGTTTAAAAATCACAACTTTATATCCGTTTTCTTTTTCCTCTCCAAAATACTCACATTGAAGAAAACCAGATCTTAAAACAACATTTACAAACAGTACAACCCCTATCCGGTCACTTTACCCGCCACACACAAGAGCAGGGACACACGCAGTTACAGTATACGCACATACTCTTGTTTAAAAAAAGTCTGTATTGTCTTATAATTCTT
>NW_024667701.1:0-384 GCF_008729295.1 Plectropomus leopardus | reverse complement strand
TAAAATCCTGAATAATAAATACAAAAAAATACTCACTTCTAAAAAAAATATCCAATAATAATAAATAAATCAGACTTTATTCATATAGCACTCTTCATATAAGCCAAACACTAATGTATAAAATTTCAGGGTGCAAAAATGCAGAACATAAAAACAATGGTTTTACCTTCATCTATCTTCACATCTTCATATCAAAAAAACTGCAAAAAACAACAAAAAATAATAATAATTAGCTGTGGGGAGATTATCAGATATTATCAAAAAGAAGGCTCTCTTTTGAATTTTTAAATATATATTTAAAATTATTTTACAGAAAAAAACATTTTAATTCATTTTATTTTAACACCTTCTTGAGGTAATTTTCTTGTTTCTTTATGTTTTTTA
>NW_024667700.1:0-961 GCF_008729295.1 Plectropomus leopardus | reverse complement strand
TACACCTCAAAATTGTGCGACCACTTCATTAAAAAAGCTGGACAGTAATTTTTTGTTATTTACAGAGCCTAATATTATTTGTGAAAATGTATGTGACAACCACAGTATTTTATTTTTCATATATAATGTAGAGGAAAAAGACCAAACATATGCATCACAGGTGGAACTGTAATTATGGGAGCGGTGCTCTCCAGTTTGTCAGTACGAGCGAAGTTGCAACGCTGTCACTTGTAAGAATACAAAATACTGTCTATGTAGAACCCATATGTTGATATGGAGTAATGCCATATACTTTACCTTTAAAATGTACAAATGACAATATTAACATTTTCTGTAAGATTTATTACCCTATGACGAACTGAGCATGCTGTGTTGCTGCTACATCCTTTCTGTGTTTCACTGATCAGTAGCCTAGTTGGTGTAAGTTACTGATTTAAACTTCATAAAGTGTAACTACACTTTTGTAAATGTTGAGGTGTTGTGAGAACGTTTTATGTAGTAGTAAGTAAGGGTGAAAATGAGTATTACGATGTTTTTTGAGGCAGAATACTATAAGTACACATGGAATGTGAGATGTTAAAGTCAGCTGGTTTTATGGACTATTTGATGCACTTGAAATATGGAATTGAAGCAGAGACTAAAACTCAGGAAACGTGTTTTGTATTGAATACTTTGTTATGAAAATAGAATAGATGCGATCTGGATGACGAACAGAGCACGCTGTGTCTTCATTGCTTCATTAATAAGGCATGTCTTGTCTCTCTGCCCCCCTTCAGTTGGCACTACATGGACTATTCCATGATGCGCATCACCGTACTGCGCAGCGCTTATGCGGAAGTGATTTCAGCGCGGTGAAAATCAAATCATGTAAACACAACACGGACAGAGAGACAAGTCGAGATAAACCATGAAGCAAAGCTACGAGAGCGGTTCACAGAAAAAGAAGAAGAAGGAGAAAAAC
>NW_024667699.1:0-2675 GCF_008729295.1 Plectropomus leopardus | reverse complement strand
TTCCGTACAACAGAGCCTTAGAGCTGTTCTACAAAAAACCAAGAAAAGTCCATTGTTCTGAGCCTGGGTGCAAACTTTGCCACTGATTACAGCCCCATCAAGAAATTATTATTTATTGTTTTTATTATTTTATTGTTGAATTTTTGTTATTATTTTTTATTTTTACATTCAGCCTTTAAAAAGCGTCATTTGTTTACGCCGCCACGGCTCCCCAGAGAGCCTGCCCCCGCTGCTGAAAAAAATCCTAGAGGAAACACTGATTATGAATAAGTAGTATGTCCTGATTGTATGCATACTGCATGCAACAGTGCATACTTTCCAAGGGCAGCCATAGTACCTACTAAAAGTAAAAAGAAAAAGTATGCAATTCGGAATGCACCCTCTTAAACTGCAGTAAAAAGTGGCATAGAGTCAATATGTTGATCAAAACACCATATTCACTGTCTATTTCTGCTGCCAAATGTGCGTGACACACATAAAAAATCGGCGAGCCACCGTTTCTCTAGATGCGCTGCAGCCGACAAGCAGCTGAGATGCTCCTGACAAGCGCTGCTCAGGCACGCAGTGTGCATGCTCCAATTTGATAACATGGGCCCGAAACTAAAAAAAACAACACCCTTGCCGCTGCTCTGCTCTCCTGGCGCGCGCTGTGTGAAACAGGCCTGACATTGTAGGAGAAACACTGTGGCACTCATTTTGATTTATGCTAAATGCTATTGTTGACGTTAACTTACCTTATGTTGGATTTTTTCTGCTCTCAGTTAAGATGCTGGAGCAGGAATAGAACAGAAATAACCATCCGTGTTAAAACACAGCGCACTGTGTGGTCCCCTGGATTAAACGAAGCCTCGAGGCAAATAATTTTGCCTTGATGATTTTTATTAATGGAATTATTCAGTTTACTCAAGTAATCGTTTTAGCCCGAGTATGGATAAACCATACACGAGTACGGATGAGGACAGCAGGAATCGTATCTTATCATTTGTTCCTCATGAGACTTTGAGAGGGGGTGTATGATGAATGTCTACAGTGATTCTCGTGGAATTCAACTAGTTTTTAGTGACAAAACAACTAACCCACATCACAATGCTTCGGCGCTGCAACTACTCTTGCTCACACGCAGACCAAACTGAGATCAAATGGAAAAATTAAGCAGCGCTGATCAATTAAATACCAATTTCTTTGTAACCACGTGTCCTATTTTTCACCTCAAATGTTTTTATAAACATGTTTTAGCTACTGTTTAACTGTGATTCTAGACTGATTGTTGCCAGTCAGCTGGCGCATTGTTTCCTGTGGAAAAAACAGCCAAGGTTGCATTACGTCAGAAATGGGAGTGTTTATTGGTCTGGTGCAGCACAGTGCATTGTGGTCATTGTAGATATTCTGCCTCTTCAACAAGCAAATGCCACAGCCCTTTTCTGTTGTAAATGGTCTCTGGTAGCACCAATTTAAAAAACATTTGTGTCTTCCTAGTGCATAGACAGCCTTAATTTGTAAAAAGACAGAAATATTTCTTGATCTGATAAAAGTAGGTTTTAACTGTACTTTGAAGGTACTTGATCACAGAGCTTTACTTGAAGCTTACTCTGACAGCCAGCCTTGTGTGAGAAGTTCTTTGTTTTGTGCAGTCTTAATATAAACCGCCCTGACTTGAATTCTATCACTGTGACTTTGTTTTCGGTCTCCACCCTGACGTCAGTAAATCGGCTTTCTAAATATGGGATGGGAACTGCTTGACTTAAAGCTGTTGTGTCTTTTCAGTGAAGGCCCACAGGCCAAGGTTTGGAGACATCCAACAACAACAGAGGGCTAAACCGAGGTGCTGAATGGGGCTTTAAGTTGACAGAGATCTCTTGTGTTTAATAATACCAGATGACTGAGGCTTGGCACTAACTGCTCCTCAGAAAACATTAACATCCTAATAAGGCTACCTCCGATGGAGAAGTTTATACAGCGCACTTGATGAGGACAGAAATGATAACTAACTTGTCACCAACTTCTTGCTGTTTTATTATAAAAACAAAATGTCACTTATTGCAGGTGAACCTGATTCACCTATGACCTCTGATATATTAACCTACATTGCCAGGTAAAAAGAAAATGTCCTCATATTTGGATGGTTAATGGGGTTGATTGTATTTGGGTGGATAGCTTTAATGACAGTGACTTTAAAGGACTGTGGTACATAGCCTGTTAATAGAGGCACATTGATTATATCTAGTTGTCAATTAAAATAAAACTTCCTAAGTAGCCTAGCCTAGTGTGCACATTTGGACATGCGGCTAGGACAACACATTAAAAAAAAAAAAGTAGGCCTAATGAAAACAAATAACACACCTGACAGATCACACAGCTGATTGATAGATCCATCGGAGCAGACTGACAGACCTCTCATCCTGCTGCTTTTGTTTTTATCAGGGGCGGATTTAGTGATTTGAGGGCCTGGTGCCCCAGCCTAACTGCCTTGCTTTGATTTCACCCATTCTCTAACTGGGAATGGTGATGGGCTGTTGGCAGCTGTAGAAGAAGTTATGCTGTTCTCTACCCCATCAGTGTAACTAATATAGACTAGTGCAGGTGATGTAGAATTGGAGGAAATTTGTTTTCAAGTTCTTTTTTTCTGGGGAAATATATATATATACACACACACACACACACACACACACACACAC
>NW_024667698.1:0-377 GCF_008729295.1 Plectropomus leopardus | reverse complement strand
GGTCCGTGAAACAATGGCTGATACTGCTGGAAAATGGAGTGAGACGACTGATGCCGATGAGGACATTCAGCAGATTTATAGCCAGGTGAGTTTCAGTCTCCCTTTATTCCTCACATCCTCCACACACAACTCTCTGGTTTGCATTTGAGTCTGAATTTATGTCATATTTAATTCCATAGATACACACACAGGTGAAGGCCAAAGTGGAGGAGAAAACAGGCAAGAAATATGCAGAATACAGAGCAGTGAAATACAGGCAACTTCTGGGTATGCTTGGAGCAACTCACCATCTCATCAAGGTAAATAAAAACGCACTCTGACTGCCTCAGTTGTGTGTATTTATATTACATACATGTTTAATTAATTCTGGCGTGTCA
>NW_024667697.1:0-224 GCF_008729295.1 Plectropomus leopardus | reverse complement strand
TTAGATGGCTAAAATACATTTTGCTGATGTTCCTATCCACAGCAGTATGTCGCTTAGCTTCCATGGCAGTAATCCTGCTTGCTTCTCTAAACTGGGGGCGTGCCAATCGCCATCTACTGTAGATAGTACACTGACTATGGATAAGTACTTCATCTAAGCCTTTAAAACACACAGATTTAGTAATAATTTGGTCGCTGTCAATGAAGAATCTAAGAGCATACCAC
>NW_024667696.1:0-546 GCF_008729295.1 Plectropomus leopardus | reverse complement strand
AATGTAATGTAATCAATGTAATTTGTATGTTAAAGTTTGCCCCCTACCCTATATAGATGTTGATGTTTTTCTTTTTTTCAGTTGCAGTACTTATTGTAAAGTACGTCTTAAATTTAATTCCCAGTGGCATTAAAAAGAAGTCTTGAATTTGACTTTCTTTAAACTGTAGCAACCCTGCTTTAGAAGAATCCTTAATGGGACGTGGCTTGTTAAACTCAGCCGTTTTGTTCCACAGGGGTTACTTTGACGTGATGGGACACTTTGACAGCACCTTTAACTGCTCCAAGGGCAGCTACATCTACTGCTGCGGGACCTGCCACTACCGGTTCTGCTGCGAGCACCAGAGGAACCGACTGGACCAGAACTCCTGCCACAACTACAACACCCCCGTGTGGGCCGAGCCGCAGGCCCCCGTCACCGTGCCCGCGGGGAACAAGCCCGACCCGGACTTTGAGACACTCCAGCAGCACAACAGCAGGTCAGAGTCCGTTTGCTGTCGGTAATTAAAGCCATTTTCAGGAAGAGTACTTTATCCTCATCTTGTGA
>NW_024667695.1:0-443 GCF_008729295.1 Plectropomus leopardus | reverse complement strand
AATAAAGGAAATTTGAAACAATTTTGTTTTAATGTTTTGATATTTTAAGTTGACGAAATTATATTTACAATTGTGCATTTATTATTTAGTTGTGTAAAACAAAGACACATCCATTTGCTGAAGATCATGTGATATCACAATCTTTCAGAGTGGCCACAGAATGGACCTCATTTTTGTCAACTGCATGGGACAAGGGGTCCTTGAAGTACAAAATAGCCCTTAAATTACCATCAGTAAGTTGCATTTCTGCACATACCAATCAAGTGGCAATATACTGACAATTTTTAGTAATGTCTGTGAAAACATACATAGATGCTTCACACACATTTTCAAGCACAGAAGATTTACACAATCACCACAGTTTCAAAGATTAGTGCCACAAATTCAGTACCTGACCAAATGTCCCCCCCTCTGTTGCTGAGTTATAGCCAGAAAGGTGTTTT
>NW_024667694.1:0-480 GCF_008729295.1 Plectropomus leopardus | reverse complement strand
TTACCAACTGTAATTTGTAACTGTTATCACCACACTCTATCGAGAAAAACTGTCATTTTACCTCACAAAACTGCAGAGTTTCTGATTTACAGCTGGCTCCATCAGCTATTGTGTAAGGTAAAGCGGAACAAATACTCAAATATAGCGTACACTTAAACTGATACTGATTTTTTTACGGTGGCTAAAATATGCAGTATGTTGCTTAGCTTCCATGCCAGTGCTGTGGGACTGTATTTTATTTTTAAGAGGTAAGGGGTAGCTGGAGTGTGACCTTTTTTCTCTAAAATAAATACAAAATACACACTTTTAAAGTCAGTCTTCAGTGCTTAGTTTTTTTTTTAAAAATGCATGACCCACATTGCACCACCCCATCAATAGTCATAAATAACGAACAGTCCCTATCCCTAACCAAAAGATACTAATGGGTCATCCAGGGTACATACCTGTGCTATTCAATTAAAAATTTTAAGAGAACAACTG
>NW_024667693.1:0-548 GCF_008729295.1 Plectropomus leopardus | reverse complement strand
CAAATTTATTGGAATTTACAGAAGTATTTTACTACAGGAAAGTATGCCGCAGAAAGATGCAAATACTTTTGAAATTGGTGCTATATGACCAGAGACAAAAGATAAAAATAGCTGTGGCATTTACTTTTGCTCAAGAGGTAGAAAACTTACAAGTATCACAATGCACTGCACTGCCATGGACCAATAAACAGTTCCGCTGGTATGTAATTTGGACTCTTTCGTTTGACACAATGGCAGCTGGTGGGTAAAGAATCTTGAATTACAGTTAAAGAGTAAGCTAAAACATGTTTCTGAAAACATCTTATTTGAGAAATAGGCAACACAATAACATAATCTTAGTTTATATTTCATCAGCGCTGCTTAGTTTTGCTGTTTCACCTCAGTTTTTTTCAGACCCCATTTTAACTATGCAGAAAAAAGTATGGCTCCTGCTTCATCTTCACAAACTCTCACTATTACAGCTTAAAAGGGCATTAAAATATGTGTCTAAAAACATATGTGACAAGACATAGGCAGTGCAGTAACATAATATCACTTTGTATTAGATC
>NW_024667692.1:0-606 GCF_008729295.1 Plectropomus leopardus | reverse complement strand
GTAAACGTAAGGATCATGCTGCTTTCTGCATGGTGTGCCATCACAGTAACGGGCTGCGTCATCCCACTATGTGCATTTGTTGACATCACTGTGACGGTGTCCCGGAGCGTAAACAGCTGACGCAATAGAATACCTAAAACGTCATAGGTAGATGTGGAAGGTCCTGACAGAGCGGCACCATGTGACGAGGTCTGAGAATGTATTGGCTATAAGGGGGGAGGGGGTTGTAGTGGGAAGCTCCAGGGTCCAGTTTGCATCCAAAAACCTCATCATGTCAAAACTTTCACTTTTCAAATGCTAACTCACTCCCTGTACTGACAAGTCCTGAAACCTCCAGCACAGGGCGTACTGGAGGTTTCAGGTTTCTTTGCTGGTGTTGTGTCGAAGTCTGTTTCCCCGGTCGATATGTGTTTCCTGTATTAGACAGCGACTGGTTTTTGTATTAGTGACGTACCTGATGTGGTTTGCTTGGTGCACGCTCAGATTTTAGAGAAGTACAAAGACATCACACCTCTCCCAGATACAAGTCAGTATGGTGAAGGTCATTCGTTTTGGGGGACATAAATATATGAGAAACACACACACACACACACACACACACACATA
>NW_024667691.1:0-373 GCF_008729295.1 Plectropomus leopardus | reverse complement strand
ATTTTAGCCAAAAGTTTACACTCAGTACACTGGGAGCGCTAAAAAAAATCACATTATTTTGCATGTGCACAGACTCTCTTCTGTGTTTCTGCAGTGAAACCCTTCGCTTCGGCCCGTGTGTCGGTAGATGTCGCCTCCGTGCTGCGTCTGTCCTGCGGGAGCAGCTCGGTTAGCTCCCGGTTAGCTTAGCTCATTTAAACTCCTGAGTGTGTCAGTGTGTCGGGCTCCTGTTTGTTATCATGAAGTAGGACGCGGACTCATCCACAGCGGCTAAAACCGGCGGAAACTTTCTGCTTTTACACCCCGAAAAAAACCTTCACCGCAACTACCGAATCACACAAATAAAAGTGATTTCTCCGGAGAGTAAACGTCC
>NW_024667690.1:0-588 GCF_008729295.1 Plectropomus leopardus | reverse complement strand
TTTTATCCCTTTAAAAAAAAATCAAAAACAAACAACAGATTTTAAGGTCATTTTATTGTCATCTTTTCCAAATTTCTTGCAGTTTGGCAGGCATGTTGTGCCAAGCTGCTTATTGCGTTTTGGTGATTTGTTTCTGGTGTCTGTTTTGAGAAAATGTCAGCTGGGTCCACATGTTTCTTTTTTGACGCTGTAGCCTGATTTCTGGTTCTTGGCGTGTCCTGCAGGGTCCTGTGAAGGCGTGTATCCAGGAGGGAGTTCTCCCAGACTGTCCGCTGTTTCACAACAAGCTGCAGTTCCCCCTCTCTGGTCTGCTGACTCTGAACCTCGCTCTCAGTATCCTTCCCAACACAAACGCAGATCTGTCCGTCTGTCTGGGTCTCTTCATGGTATTCAAGAGGGATTTCCTGTGACAAGTCAAGCCTTTATTAAACAAAACCCTGTGCAGACTCATAGCTAATAATGACGATAATTATTGTTTACTGTACAGTGAGTCAGCTCTTTGCTACCTCAATTGTCAGTTAATCCGCATATAATTTATAGCTTACTTTGTCTGACTAATAGATGAATACTCAGTTTCAGAAAAGACAA
>NW_024667689.1:0-372 GCF_008729295.1 Plectropomus leopardus | reverse complement strand
TGTACTCCTGTCTTTTGTGCCTCTTAATAATCCTTTGATTCATTCCTTATACCAGGCATTAAAGACGTGGTCTATCTTTCCGATAAGTACCATGACTCACCGGAGATGGTCGCCTCCAGAAGGCTGCTCGATATGGCCCGCATAAAATACAGGTGAGTAAAAGGGTTTTATCAGGCGTACAGGAACAAGTGGAAGTGCTTTATGTTTTATTATTACACAAGGTGAAGAGATACAGATACGCATAAAAAGAACATAATGATAGTACCATCAGTAACAACAAGTTAGAGGAGATAAACGAAGAAGTGGAAGTGTTGCTTCCTCACTTTGATTAACTCTTGAATGTTCTGCTCAACCATTAGGTAGAGGACCATT
>NW_024667688.1:0-1264 GCF_008729295.1 Plectropomus leopardus | reverse complement strand
GTGTAAATCTGTGAGTGGCCCTCATGACCTAAATTAGGGTGCTGATGGTAAACGTCGGTGGAGGAGAGCGTGGGCGGATATTATGGATAACAGAAGTCACAGTGACGAACAAAGACCACACAGCTGTACTTTAATGTTAATTAACCTTCTGTAATACAGAGATCAGTGAAACGTGGTGATTAAATAATACGTTTCAGTATGACTTCGCTGCCAGTTTCAGAGGGAGCAAAAGCACCACTCGAGTCGTCGAGTCGTCCCGTAAAGACAAACAGTCCGACTTTGTAAAAGGAAAATCTGAGTTTAATCAGAACAAACTTGAACTATGAGGTTTGTTTTCTCTCATCAGCTCCTCAAAAATTCCTCCACCAGCTTCTCCGTTACCAGTTTAAAGCTAATGATTTAAAAGTCAGCTTAAAACTGAAGAAACGTCTCCGCTGGTGAAGACTTGAGTGACGTTTGGCTCTTTGACGTTTGGCTCGTTTTATTATGTCTCCATGACGACGACAGCAGAGACCCGAGGGATTGTTTCTTCAGGTCGTACTTACGTCAGTCAGACAGATTTTTTTGAATGTTATATCTCACGAATACCTTGAAGAAAGTTCTTCAGATTTGACACAAATGTCCACTCGGACCTAATGATGACCTGGTTAGATTTTGGTGGTCATAGGTCAAAGGTCAAGGTCCCTGTGACCTTGCATCTCTCTCATTTTCATCTACGCAATATCTGAATATGGCCTGGAGGGAGTTTCCTTAAATTTGGCACAGACGTCGACTCGGACTCATCAATGAAGTGAATGGAATCTGGTGGTTGAAGGTCAAAGGTCAAGGTCATGGTGACCCCCTGGTCTCGACTCAAAAACAATCAAGAGCCCCCTTAAAACTGCGCTGATTGTAGAGATTTCTGTTTGTGAATCTGTGCGGAAATTCTAGACCCAGACAACGCAGGCTGAGTCTCCGAGCTTCACACTGTGTCCTGCTGTCTGTGTCCTGCTGTCTGTGTCCTGCTGTCTGTGTCCTGCTGTCCTGCTGTCTGTGTCCTGGTGTCTGTGTCCTGGTGTCTGTGTCCTGGTGTCTGTGTCCTGCTGTCTGTGTCCTGCTGTCTGTGTCCTGCTGTCTGTGTCCTGCTGTCTGTGTCCTGGTGTCTGTGTCCTGCTGTCTGTGTCCTGCTGTCTGTGTCCTGGTGTCTGTGTCCTGCTGTCTGTGTCCTGGTGTCTGTGTCCTGGTGTCTGTGTCCTGGTGTCTGTGTCCTGGTGTCTGTGTCCTG
>NW_024667687.1:0-428 GCF_008729295.1 Plectropomus leopardus | reverse complement strand
TTTGTCTCATGTGCTTCTTTCACAATGTAGTGAGAGTTTCAGCAAAAATTCTTTTCATAAAAGTTGCCAGTTAAAACTTTAAGTGAACTGTATAATGCGGATAATATGAAATGTACAGCAGCAAGGGAATGTGATATGTGAATTCAAATCACATTGAGCTGAGCCAAGCTGTTGGCACGTCGTTGTTGGTTCGTCCACTACTTTGGTCCAGACTGAAACATCTCAACATCTATTGGATGGACTACCACAACATGTTACCAAGAGGATTTATTTATTTTGGGCAACCCCCCCCGGATTTGTCTAGTGCCTTGGTTTATGACAAAATGACGAACTGACTAATTTTTGGAGGCACAATTGAGGCACAATTCAGTTGTGACGCTGTGATTACACGCAGAAATCCCGTGATCATGAGCCTGGGTCACTTGGAG
>NW_024667686.1:0-388 GCF_008729295.1 Plectropomus leopardus | reverse complement strand
TGGGCGACAACAATCTAACTTTAATACATATCAGTTACAATCTCAGTCTATTCCGCCTGTATACTATCTCCATCTGCTGCCGTTTCTCCATCATTACTCAGATAATATGAAGAGCACATGATATTGATGAGATCTTTATATGTAGACACATTTTGCAGATTTATTCTATGACCCCCCATCTGTGACCTGGAAATGAAAAAAAGATAGCAATACACAGTTGTTCTGCTATCAAAATGAAGTTTAGGTCTATGGTTTTAGTGGCGAGTTTGACGGATATGGCCTACAGGCCAAGTGGAAGCTACTGGGTATACATGTAGTATCCACTTCATTAGTGACAGCATTTTAAAGGGGCCAAACACCTCATCCCAACTGGCAACGATGTGAACAT
>NW_024667685.1:0-592 GCF_008729295.1 Plectropomus leopardus | reverse complement strand
TCCCTGGGTGGCTGCTGAGCAGATTCTTCTCCCTTCACCAACTCGCTCAGCTTTGCCCACACTGGCTCCCTCTCTGCTCTGGGCAGGCACTTGAGGTCCTTGAATCGTGGATCCAAAGCAGTCGCCACCTTTGATGAATAAAAAAAAAAAAAATTGATTGATGAAAATTTAACTTTCTAAATCCAACCTCCATATTTTTTCATGGCCTATTCATCTATCAATTTATCTACTGGCCTAACAGTTTATAATGGTCAGACAACACAGTAATCTTCTAATCAGCATGACATACTTTCAGCCATTCCAGGTTTGTCTTCTCTTTCCGCTGGTCGAGGTCCTTTGTGAAGGCAGCTTTGAATCGCACGATGTAGGCAGGATCATCATCCGAGATCTTCATTGCTTGCTGGAGACGGCACAGGGCAGGTAGAACCACGGAGCAGGATACATACTTTTCCCCACCAAGGAGCTCAGTGATGTACCTACACAGATGTAGACACACAGTCACAGACACAGTCACAGACAGACAGACAGACACACACATGGTCACACACAGACAGAGACAGACACAGTCACAGACACAGACATACACAGACAG
>NW_024667684.1:0-279 GCF_008729295.1 Plectropomus leopardus | reverse complement strand
TTGCAACATGCAACCTGACATAGGCCCACACAGGCATGCTGACAGTTCTGCAGCCAACGGCACATTCGCACAGACACACACACATGCGTGCACGCACCCAAAAACACAGGCAATCTACGAACAAACAGCCTCTTTAGAGCTTCTTTAAGGAGTGTGCTAGCGCTTTCCCTCCTCCCTTTCGCCTGCTCTCTTTCTCTCTGCATTTCTCAACATATGTTTACCATTAAGACTGGCAGGTGTTGTGGGCCTGCCCCTTCTCTCTATTGTTGCCCTGCAGCC
>NW_024667683.1:0-329 GCF_008729295.1 Plectropomus leopardus | reverse complement strand
TATTTGTTTATATATTTATTCTTTTTTACTTAAAACTTGTCAAGTTCAACAACAAAATAATAACAACAATAGTACAAACAAAAAAAGAAAGCAAAGAGGCCAAGAATCCCTGACTATTTACAGCTCCAGTATGGGTCAAGAATAATAACAAATCCTTCAGTTTATATACTGTATTATTCCTCCTCTTATTTCTTTCTCTCAGTCTTCTCACGCTCGACTGTTAAACCGTTAACTCCGTGTTGATGCTCGTGCTCACAGGAGCGACACCACAAACACACCTCAACAACTTCCAGGAACTGAAGGCTGATTCCACCGAGGAGGCGGCGGAC
>NW_024667682.1:0-436 GCF_008729295.1 Plectropomus leopardus | reverse complement strand
GCGAAGTTAATAACAACGCCAAACTGAGGTCTATGTGGAGTTTTTGACGGCGATTTAAAAAGCAGCTGATCACAGCAGTTAGCAGCTAGCTCAGCGGACGTAAATGTCCGCAAACACAATGACAATGAATAAAGTGCTTTTGGGGTTTTGTTACTCTTGAAAAGCAACAAGTAGCAGTGAGCCGCTAACGTGAAGAAAAAGAAGATCAGCAGCCGTACGTAAATGTCCACAAATTGGACCAACATTGCGGACCAGGACGAGAGGACGAGATCCGCCGCCACATAACGGGGACGCCGAATGGTTGTTACGGACATGTTGATGTCATCAGCTGTGTTTGAAACTGTTCACCATCACGATAATAATGCACTATATGTTGTGTTTGCCAATACTTGTAGTCGTGTTCAAATTCTCAGTTTCATCCACTATATAGTGCACT
>NW_024667681.1:0-632 GCF_008729295.1 Plectropomus leopardus | reverse complement strand
GTAATAAACAGGGTCAAGACAGAATAAAAAAGATGAGTTAAAAGATAAATTAAAGATCAATATAAAAGACAACATCACATAAAAGCAAGTCTGAAGAAACGGTTTTTAAGAAGTTACTGATTCTGCAGCCTTGTCTCCTCAGGCAGGTCGTTCCAAAGTCGAGGGGCCCTGATGGCAAAAGCACGGTCACCTTCAGATTTAAGCCTCGATTTATGTTTTCGCACATACGACAGTCTCAGAGATAAATCTCTTTTGTGTCGGCAATAGCAAAAATTAGGTCTGCATGATGGGCAAAAACAAAAAGGTCATATTGTGTTATTTTGACAGATATTGCATATGCATTATGAGTTGTGTAGGAATGATAATTATGATAATTAGAGATTTTTTGCATTTTATTTTCATAAAAAAATAAATAAACAGATATGATTTTTGCTGGGGTATGATTTGTAGGCCAGAAGGCCCCGCTCTCATCTCTGCAGCACCACACTGCTTCATGTATAATGGTTATAATGGTTTATCACAAATTGCAGCTCCTGCAGTTTGGATGATATGGTAATTAATATCTCAACTGGTTTTAACTTTGTTGCAACCAAATGTTGATTCTGTTTAGCATTAATATATTTCTATCATAT
>NW_024667680.1:0-299 GCF_008729295.1 Plectropomus leopardus | reverse complement strand
AACTGAGAAGAGAGGAGAGCAGATTAGATTAAAAAATAAAAAGCATATTCACTTTGTTTCTTTCATCCATGAAAGACTTCTGAATACTGAGAACATTTGTGATATAAAATACTTGACTGCTCGTATTTCACTACTGGCTGTAGTACAGTTCAGTGTTTACCTTTAACAGCCAGATGGATCCCTGCCGATGTGTTATTACCGTGCTCATTTGAGGCCACACAGACATAAACTCCTCCATCTGTCACATTAAATCTGTAAAAGTCTCCCTCAGACACTCTGATGGATCCATTTTCACTGAT
>NW_024667679.1:0-590 GCF_008729295.1 Plectropomus leopardus | reverse complement strand
GCCATAAACAAGCATGGAGTCAGTCTCATCGACCCAAAGACAAAGGTTTGTGTTTGTCTCCCCTCCCCATCTGTCAGATTTTTTTATGTTCAGTTCAGACTTTTTATTTACCTGTATTGTGTTTCTGTAATTTACCACTTACGTATCATCGTCAGAGTCCCTGAAGGTAACCTGCGTCCTCCCTGTGTGTTTGTGCAGGACATCCTCATCACTCACCCCTTCACCAAGATCTCCAACTGGAGCAGCGGGAACACCTACTTTCACATCACCATCGGCAACCTGGTCAGAGGAAGCAAACTGCTGTGTGAGACCTCACTGGTGGGTGGCAGCAACACACACACAGATACTGTAAATGTTGAAATTCAAAGCAAGTATTTAAATAATCACTGAGCCCCAAAAGTTTGTTAGGTGCCCAGCCAGCATGAACAAATAAAGGCAATAATAAACAATACAGAATACATTGACACTTATGACTTTTTGACAACACACTATACTCAGCCTTTTTATGACTTTTTAACCCACATACAATACTAGGATTTTTTTATTACATTTTTAATGACAATCTAAACTATGACTTTTTAATGACTTAC
>NW_024667678.1:0-433 GCF_008729295.1 Plectropomus leopardus | reverse complement strand
TTACAGAAAAAAGAAAGAAAACATGGGAGAAAAAAAGGCAATAAGTAACTCTAAGGAATGTTCCATGAATTGTAAAAACTTAGACGATAGGAAAAAGGGAGAAAAAAAGCTAGGGACAAGCTATATTTATATATTACATACATATTTGAAATTATAATTCTGAAATTATGTTACAGAATTATTCTTATTTTCTAAACACCTTTTTCATGTCATTTCCTTGTTTTTTTTGTTTGTTTCTCTCAAGTCAACATAAAACAAACTGGGACCAGTGAAGGCGGCAACTTTGCTTAGAGACACATGTAAAGCATGACCGTGCAACTTTTGATCTAAATCAGTCCTCTTCTTACAAATAAAGCATACATTTAAAAGCAATAAAACACAACATGCTACATTCTGAACACTCAGATGTTTTGTTGCAACAGGCATTTGTCCC
>NW_024667677.1:0-1075 GCF_008729295.1 Plectropomus leopardus | reverse complement strand
CACACGGTGTGTGTGTGTGTGTGTGTGTGTGTGTGTGTGTGTGTGTGTGTGTGGTCACACGGTGTGTGTGTGTGTGTGTGTGTGTGTGTGTGTGTGGTCACACGGTGTGTGTGTGCCCGCCGCTCAGGTAGGCCTTGATGGTGGCGATGAGCTGGCTCTCGTCCTCCAGCGTCAGGTCCAAGTAGTCCTCCTCGTGACGCGAGATGTCCTCCAGGACCTCGTTCACCAGCTCGTTGTCCGCTGAGAACAAAAACAGAAAATTATTTTAGTTGTTATTTATTTATTTAATCGTTTATTAAAAGTGACCGACTGGAGACTCGACGTTGGCGCTGAACGTGTCCGAAGTTTCAGGAAACGAAATCAACAACAATCACTGAAACAAAAGAGCTGAATCCACCATCAGCAAACTCGAGTTTTTATTCCAAGAAATGTCCAAAAATCCAGAAAATGTCCTAAAATCCTGGAAACGTCCTGAAATCCTGGAAATGTCCTAAAATCCAGAAAATGTCCTTAAATCCTGTAAATGTCCTACCTGTGGAGTTGGAGGAGGTGCTGGGCTCCTCTGAGGAGGGGGAGGACGAGGAGGAGGTGGACGGCGGGGACAGAGACAGGAGATCCGGGGACAGGACGCCCTGGTTGTCCAGCAGCAGCTGAGTTGCTGATTGGACGTCTCCACCCGTCAGTCTGAGAGCTGTCTCAGAGACGTCCCTCTCAAAACCCAAATACAACAGCTGCAGAGACACAGAGGGACACACAGAGACAGACAGAGGGAGAGACAGAGCAGTGTGAGTGTGTGTCCTATCAGTCCTGTGGGGTTAATAAAGGGTTAAATGGACGCTCACCTGCTCCACTGTCTGTGGGCTGAGCGTCTCGGCGGCGGCGTTGTTGTTGACGGCCTGACGGGAGTCCAGGAGGATCTGGATACGAGACAAGACAAGTGAGACACTTTAACCCCTTCAGTGCCAACCACAGAGGGACAGACAGAGACAGTCAGAGGGACAAATAGACGGACACAGATGGACACAGAAGTAATGACAGAGGGACAGTCAGAGGGACACAGATGGACACAGAGGTA
>NW_024667676.1:0-223 GCF_008729295.1 Plectropomus leopardus | reverse complement strand
TATATTTAGACAAATCCTTCTTGCTGGTTAATGGTTAATGGTTAATGCATTTTGCCTACATTTATTTTTCCACTTTTCTTCACCAGGACTTTTGTGGCATGAGGATGTAACTCCTAAACCTGATGCATACAAACCTCCAGGCTGGTTCTGTGGTGCATCAGGAGATGATGGCAAACCAAGGTATATGTAACATTTGTCTTATTATTATCATGTACAATACCTC
>NW_024667675.1:0-216 GCF_008729295.1 Plectropomus leopardus | reverse complement strand
GCTTCCTGCATCATAATCACATCTCTAAGAGTAATCTTCTCCTCCATATCTACTTCATGGGTAACCAAAAAGACCTTTCCCAATTTGTCTGCCCCTATAACTGCTTTTGCAGCCTCATCAGCAGCTTTATTCCCCTGTGTGACTTGGGACATATCTTTCTTATGTGCTACACATTTGGCTATGGCTATTTCCTTAGGTTTCATCATAGCATGCAAT
>NW_024667674.1:0-424 GCF_008729295.1 Plectropomus leopardus | reverse complement strand
TTACCTGAAAATGGTCAAAAAGGAAAGCAAAAAACAAAAACAAACAAAAAAATTCCCTGAGAAAATGTGTTTGAAATTCACAGTTCTGTAACATAGTTTTAAATATATAAATTCGTATAGTTTTGTTTTTAAATATAGTTTTCTCCCTTAGTTTTTTAAGGTAATTTTCTAACTCATCTACTCAGCGCTCAAAACACTTGTGAAAGGCATCTGAGCGTTGTCAGAAATCAATGTCGATACAGGTTTCAAGGTGTTACAAATCACTGAAAGTTTTGGAAAAATCCTGGAATTTTGTTTGTGTAATGAAGTTGTTACAGTAATCTTCCATGGATAAGCTTCCATGTAATGTAACATAACTGATTTTTCTTTTCTGTAGCTGTTTATGTAACGTAATGTGTGACACTGTTTTGTTTACCATCACATA
>NW_024667673.1:0-471 GCF_008729295.1 Plectropomus leopardus | reverse complement strand
TTCACGCTCAACCTGTCCTATGGAATAAAGGCATAAAAAGCCCAAAAATCATCTTTAAAAAAAAAAAAAAAGATGTATTGTGACCCTAGGCCGACTGCAGACGCTTCATTAAAATAAAGCAGGTGCGGACCAGATTTCAACACACGTCCTGTACCCCGATGATGTGACATGAGACGACGCCCTGACCTCTTTGCCTTACACCAGAATTTGTCTTAAAACACAGCCAGAGCCGATTCACAAATATCAATGTTGTATGCATCATGTTTGGGTACAGTTGTTGGCTCCATTATTTGATGCACAGAAACTACTTATGCACAGGGCCAAACATTTTTGGTGCCACGTCCCTGGTCGTGTCAGAAAACCAAAGGGCAGCATTCTGGGCAAAAACAGTTAAGCACAAGCTGCAAGACACATGGCAAGTGTCTGCATTAATATTCCAAACCTAGAATCAAATGCTGGGCCGACGAAAAT
>NW_024667672.1:0-551 GCF_008729295.1 Plectropomus leopardus | reverse complement strand
CAGGCTTAGATGTGTGCAATTGGCTTTGAGCGCACCTTTTTCTACAGCAATAAACACCTAAATGCTTGATTCCAATTCAAGTTACTTTTAAAGCGTTAATAATCAAGAAGACCTTTTAACAGGAGCAAATGTCAGAGTTGTTAGTCATTTGAAAGACAGGTAAGATTAAAAAAAATAATAATTTTACCCCCAAGGGAAAAAAGCAACAATAAAGCAAGAAAGATAAAAGGAAAATAAATCCTTGAAACATTCTGTCTAAAACCTACAAATCTGAATGTGACCTTTTTCATATTTGATTTCTGTTTTCCTCCTCTCATCTTGACACATCACTACCAGTGTATTTGCAGCTGCTGCAATAGTTATATAGAGAGAAGAAGGGAGACAGAAGAAAAGAAAAGACTGGGGAAATCTGAAAGTATCTGGAGGTCAGATCCAAAACTGTTTTTTTAAGTCTCTCCTTGTATCAGCCTATGCTGTCTGAAATTTAAATGGAGCTTTTTTTTGGAACAGTTATTTATGTTTTTCTTTAGGAAAAACAAAATGTATATACT
>NW_024667671.1:0-411 GCF_008729295.1 Plectropomus leopardus | reverse complement strand
TGTGCATGCAAGTCACTTTGGGTCAGAATCTCGCTGTTAACGCGCTATCTCACACTAAAGAATGCCCTAAGCTATTACCAACTGCATGGTATAGCCTAGCACAGTAAATTACATACAAACTTTAAATTTCACTAAAACTATTCACAATAAAAATCCCTCCCTGTTTTTACATGAGAATTAAACTAATGTGGACACTGAGAAGCTGAAATACAGTATGCTGATGTGCCATCAACCACCTAATTTTCAACACTTATTTTTGGCAGATTGATGCAATGACAAGCAAGCACAACATCATCTAATTGTGCTAAACAATAACAACAACAACATCAAAAACTTTCTGGAGATGTAAAAACCATAATTCAGAAAAAAATCACCTGGGGCAAGAAGTGTCCACAAAAATATAAACGGTTA
>NW_024667670.1:0-249 GCF_008729295.1 Plectropomus leopardus | reverse complement strand
AAAAAAAGTTTTAATTTTCCTTGCTGTTTAGTTTTTGTTTTTGTTTGTTTTTTTTCCCCAAAATTTAAGAATTTGTATATTTTGCAAGACATTATTAATACACATAAGAGCAATGAAAAATATTTCAGGGGGAGACTTGACAAAAATAAAATAGCAGTCATTGAGCTTTGCTTGAGTAAAAAAACATAAAAGGGTCATTAACCTCCACAAAGTCTGGCTGTAAGGGTCTGAAAATTTCACCCACTTAAT
>NW_024667669.1:0-565 GCF_008729295.1 Plectropomus leopardus | reverse complement strand
CTCACAGGAGCCTCCTCTGAAGCAGAGTATTTCTTTAGGTCAAACATATCCAGATCTTTTTCTGATGACAGTAAGATGAAGACCAAAGCTGACCACTGAGCAGGAGAGAGTTTATCTGTGGAAAGACCTCCTAAACTCAGGTACTGTTGGATTCGCTTCACTATCATTCAGTTCATCCAGACAGTGGAACAGATTGATGCTTCTTTCTCGAGAGAGATCCTCATTGATCTTCTCACTGATGTACTGGACTGTTTCATTTTTGGTCTCTGAGCTACTTCCTGTCTGTGTCATCAGGCCTTGTAGATATTTCTGACTGGTATGAAGTGAGAGACCCAGGAGGAAGCGTAGGAGCAAGTCCAGGTCTCCATTTGGACTTTCTAAGGCCTTGACCATTGCATTCTTGTGTAGATATTGTAGATTATGTTTGTCTTTAAATTATTTAGACCACAGGGAGGTTGTCTGTTCTTCAGCCATCAGGTTGACTCCAGAGTTGATGAATTTCACGTGGACATGAACATCAGCCAGAACACCTTGTCCTGGTACAGTCCTCTCTCCTCTTTAAAGA
>NW_024667668.1:0-544 GCF_008729295.1 Plectropomus leopardus | reverse complement strand
AGTGTGTCTCTGTGTGTCCCTGTGTCTCTGTGTGTCTCTGTGTGTCTTTGTGTGTCTCTGTGTCTCTGTGTGTCTCTGTGTCTGTGTGTCCCTGTGTCTCTGTGTGTCTCTGTGTCTCAGTGTCTCACCATGACGGTGGCGATGATGGAGATGAGCGCATCGCTGTAGGCCAGCAGTCTGTGGGAGGACTGGGTGCCGCTGTGGCCGTCTCTGTCGGACGGAGTGACGCTCTCCGGGAACGAGGAGGAGGAGGCTGCGTGGCTCCTCGCGCCTCTCTTCTCCATCTCCTCCTCGACGTGATGCTCGATGATGTCGCTGTCGTCGGTTCCCTCCATGGCGGAGGAGCTAGAGGAGCGCGGAGGAGGCGGCGGCGGGGACCGTGGACCTGACGGACGGATCTGTTTGCAAACAACCGACAAACAGCTGACTGAGGGCGGGGAAACAGGAAGCGGCGGCCCGCTGTTTTCCTGTTGTCGGCAAAGATCGTTGATTGAGAGAGAGTACCCACTCTGTTGTTATGAACGGATCCAGATTTATTTATATT
>NW_024667667.1:0-212 GCF_008729295.1 Plectropomus leopardus | reverse complement strand
GAGGGCCTTAAAAATATTTTAAAAAAATAATACTATATGTGGCCTACAATACAAAATTGGTCAATCAAGCAATATCAACCTTGCATTTCTTCCCTTCACCTCACAATGGCAAGACTTCCATACAGGTTGTAGACTTACAACAAGTAGGAACTATACAGGCAGAACTGATTTGTTTTGATGGTAAACAAGCAAACGGTTACCTAAGAGCAGAC
>NW_024667666.1:0-1465 GCF_008729295.1 Plectropomus leopardus | reverse complement strand
CTATACTATGTTGTTTTCAGTGGATTTTTCAAAAGATTATATTTTGGCTGTTTTTTCAGCATACTATGCTATGGAGTGTCTCGATACACTATTCTAAGTGGTTTTCAGCTGTTTTTTTGACATGTCATATTATGACATTTTTCGACATACTACTTTGTTGTTTTCGGTGGATTTTTTAAACATGCTATATTATGATGTTTTTAGCCATTTTTTCATCATACTATACTATGGCGTGTCTCAACAAGCTATACTAAGTGTTTTTAGTGTTTTTTTGGACATGTCATATTTTGACATTTTTCAACATACTATACTTTTTCGTTTTCGGTGGATTTTTCAAAATGCCGTATTTTGATGTTTTGGGCCGTTTTTCATCATACTATACTATTTACTATCTATATATGCTATTCTAAGTGTCTTTTTAGCTGCTTTTTGGACATGTCATATTTTGACATTTTTCGCCATACTATACAGTGTCGTTTTTGGTGGATTTTTCAACATGCTATATTTTGATGCTTTGGGCCGTTCTTTCATCATACTATACTATTTACTATCTATATATGCTATTCTAAGTGGTTTTCAGCTGTGTTTTGGATAGGTCATTTTTTGACATTTTTCAACATGCTATACTATGTCGTTTTTGGTCAATTTTTCAACATGCTATATTATGATGTTTTTAGCAGTTTTTCATCATACTATACTATGGCGTGTCTCGACAAGCTATTCTAAGTGTTTTTAGCATTTTTTTGGACATGTCATATTTTGACATTTTTCGACATACTATACTATGTTGTTTTCGGTGGATTTTTCAACATGCTATATTTTGATGGTTTTGGCTGTTTTTTCATCATACTACACCATGGCATGTCTCCACATGCTATACTAAGTGTTTTTTTAGCTGTTTTTTGGACATGTCATATTTTGACATTTTTCGACATACTATAGCTACTGTGTTGTTTTCGGTGGATTTTTCAGCATGCTATATTTTGATGTTTTGGGCTGTTTTTCATAATACTGTGCTATGGACAATCTATATATGCTATTCCAAGTGTTTTTTAGCTGTTTTTTGGACATGTCATAATATGACATTTTTCGACATAAAACTTTGTTGTTTTCAGTGGATTTTTCAACATGCTACATTTTTATGCTTTGGGCTGTTCTTTCATCATACTATACTATTTACTATGGTGTGTCTCGAAATGCTACATTAAGTGGTTTCAGCTGTTTTTTGGACATGTCATATTTTGACATTTTTCGCCATATACTATACTATGTCGTTTTCAGTGGATTTTTCAAAATGCTATATTTTGATGCTTTGGGCCGTTCTTTCATCATACTATACTATGGCGTGTCTCAACAAGCTATACTAAGTGTTTTTAGCTGTTTTTTGGACATGAAATATTTTGCCATTTTTCGACATGCTATACTATGTTGTTTTCAGTGGATTTTTCAAAAGATTATATTTTGG
>NW_024667665.1:0-449 GCF_008729295.1 Plectropomus leopardus | reverse complement strand
AGATCATTTATCAAAGTATAAACTACATTTATGCTGTCTGCAGACATGTGTAGACACAGTGCACTTCATGTGTGTCACAACCTACTTCCAGCGTTTGATTTGTCTTCACTGCAGAGTAAAATGTCAGCGCGTAAGTTCGTCTTTTATCTCCCTGGAAGGCCTCAAAACCATTTTCTCCTCCAGACTGTAGTCCTTTTTCACAGCACGATAGAGCCGCAACAAAGTCCCTTCTTCATGCCTCTTTTGCATTTTCACAAAAAAATCCTACACACCTGACCTTTAAAATAGTGATATTTCATCAAAAACACTTTGTGCCACATATCTTAATTTAAAATGTTGCCCAAAATAAACGTTTTGCACTAATAAGATGCTGCAAAAAAGCATTAAATTCTGCGCTTTTCAGTGCAACTGGGGCTCAAATTTAAGCTCCCCATACACACACACACACA
>NW_024667664.1:0-218 GCF_008729295.1 Plectropomus leopardus | reverse complement strand
GAAGAGGATCCTGGTAGTTGAACGTTCTGGCTCCTGTTCTACTTTTGAAGACTTTAGGAACCACAGTAACCGTTGTCAGAGCAAGGTGCTCTGGAGGGATGACGGGGAACTATGAGCTCTGAAAGATTCGACTCGCAGACCTGATGGGCACATTCACAGGAAGTCCTCGCTTTGTGATTCCAAATCCACAACTCATCCTCAGGAGGCCTCAAGCAGTC
>NW_024667663.1:0-420 GCF_008729295.1 Plectropomus leopardus | reverse complement strand
TCTGTTACATGTATGAAGCTTCCGCCTGGACACGGTTAGTTTAGCTTTGCAAAAAGACTGAAAACAGGAGAAAACAGACATCCTGGGCAAGACATATACCCACACGTAGCCCTCTGTAAAACCATGCTGTATATTTAACTCTTTGTTTTTAATAGCCTACAGATTTAAACAGGGGTGTCAAACTGTCAAACAAATCATGATGTCATGTGGGCCATATGAATAAAACAATTGCACCATAACCTATGAATAAACTCCAAATGTTTCCCTTTTTTTTTACTGTTGAGAAGTGCAATCTGAAAATGTTCACCCATTTACAAAACCGATGATTAGCAGCCTGAGATGTTGTAAGAAAAAAGTTCAGTACTTCCACATGCATTTCCACTAAAAACCTTAGTATTGGTGTTTTGTTTTGGAAAAAAA
>NW_024667662.1:0-481 GCF_008729295.1 Plectropomus leopardus | reverse complement strand
TCAACAACTTCTCTGTAGCAAGTAAGACTCACCCACAGAGGCCTCCGCCCATTATCTCACGCACAAAACAACAAATATCTACCTGACAGCGTCCATCCGTCTCTCTGTGTGACTTCCAGAATGTCAGCTGATGAAGACGGAGCGGCCCAAGCCGAACACCTTCATCATCCGCTGTCTGCAGTGGACCACCGTCATCGAGAGGACTTTTCACGTCGACACTCCTGATGAGAGGTGAGCCTCCTCCTCCGCAGCCGTTTTTCTCACATATGAATCTGTAGAGTTAGTCTGTATGGGTTTTTTTTGTATAATTATTTGAAAAAACATTTTTTAATTAAAACAAAAACAAAAAAAATGGCTGCAGTTATTTCCAAGCTAATAATGAAAGAAAAATGAAAATCTGCTGACAATTGCCACCATTTTAAAGTTGCATTATTTAGTTTTTGGTTCAGTCATTTCCCTTTAAAGCAGATGATTAAATAGA
>NW_024667661.1:0-218 GCF_008729295.1 Plectropomus leopardus | reverse complement strand
CCCAGGCTGTGGCATTTTACACATTTTAAATGAGGCGCAGAAAAAAGGGATTTGGATCAAATATCACTATTTTAAGATCAGATTTGATCCTGTGCTTGTTTTTCTGAACATGTGTTTGTCAAACATGATGTGTCCATGGACCGTCAGAAAATTGAAAATCCTAACCCTAACCCTACAATAAGTTCTTTCCTTTGACTGTGTTAAATGGTGTAGATTGG
>NW_024667660.1:0-945 GCF_008729295.1 Plectropomus leopardus | reverse complement strand
GTACACCGTAGAACAAGGTAGAGCCCAGACTCAGGAAAAAATTAAACACATGATGGTAACACGTTGATAACGTGTTGATAACGTGTTGATAACGTGTTGATAACATCATTTTATTCTTTTACACAAATATCCTCAAACTGTGACGTCATCAGCTCAGCTCCTCTTCTCTGGTGTCTCAGTTGAGGAGTGACATCCCATAATCTCTGAGAACCACTCAGAAAAAAAAAGAGCGACACATTGTGACATCACTCCGTGGCAAAGAGCAGAGCTTCCTGCACCTTTCAAAATAAAGCCCAGTCTTAGATTCTTGAGACTCATCTGACTCGTCTGGCTCTACCTCCCGTCTCCGCTGGGCTCTCTGTAGCTTTGTCTCCTGGTGAAACTTTCTCTCCTGTGTGCGTCCTCATGTGCACCTTCAGATGTCCACTCTCAGTGACACGGTTCCCACTACTGAGCAGCTAAAGGGGTTCTCTCCTGTGTGGATTCTCAGGTGTTCCTGTAGCGACCCGCTCCAAGAGAAGTATTTCATACACACTGAACAACCGCACGGTTTTTCTCCTGTGTGAATTCTTGAGTGTTCCTGCAGATTCCCCTTGCGGCGAAATCTCTTGGTGCACTGAGAGCAGCTGAACGGTCTCTCTGCCAGGTCTTCATCTAAACTCTCGTTCATGGTCTCTGTGAGATCCTCAGGACACTGAGGACTCTTTTGGTGTGAAGCCTTTCTGGCAGAACGAGCAGCCGAAAGGTTTCTCTCCTGTGTGAGTCTTCATGTGTGTCTGTAGGTTTTCCTTAGCGCAGAAAGCTTTCCCACACTCAGAGCAGACGAACGACTTCCTGTCACACGACGGTTCGGCCTTAGTGTCAGAAAAGTCAGAAGAGTCAGAGGAGTCGCCAGAGTCTGACCCTCCGTTGGCGGCTGGAGACTCGCTCTGACTCTGCAGTGAA
>NW_024667659.1:0-245 GCF_008729295.1 Plectropomus leopardus | reverse complement strand
TTGCTCTAATCCTGCTTCCCATTTCAAAATGGCGCCCCAGAAATAAATAACCTTTTACGTTTGTCGTCCAGTTTCACATTCTGAAAAGATCGTTTTACGGCAATCTCATTTTAGCAGAATGGCACGAGCCACGTTCAGAATACTTCCTCTTTTATTTGACAGATACCCATTTCCCCTTTAAACAAATTGCACTTTTTTTCCTAGAATTATAGGACCAAAAAGTAACACCAAATCAACTCAGACTC
>NW_024667658.1:0-472 GCF_008729295.1 Plectropomus leopardus | reverse complement strand
CCCTTCAAAGCCGGAAACAGACTTCAGACCAGCTTTCATTTGGTCACCTTCGCTTTCTGTTGCCACTGAATAACAAACCGCCAACAGCGCCCGACCACACCTCACTACAAGACCGCCACGCCCAGGGACGCATTTGTTATTTAAAGGTCGCGGGCGCAGCTCTGACACGAGATATGACACTAAAGCTGCGCTGAGCGTAAACTAGAGACAGTTTACACACACACCTGTCTCTACCTGAGACACAGGAAGTGAGTGTGAGCAGGTGTGTGTCTGTGTCTGTGTGTGTGTGTCTGTGTGTGTGTGTGTGTATTACATGTGTCCAGAGCGCGGCACACAGAGGGAGGTGCTGCAGAGCCTGCTGATACACAACCCCAACCTACAACAGAAACACACACACATCAAAGAGAAAGAGACCGCAGGCAGCAACACACACACACACTTACAGAGACACACACAGACACAGACACACACA
>NW_024667657.1:0-300 GCF_008729295.1 Plectropomus leopardus | reverse complement strand
TGTGATACATGTGACTGTAAGTGTGAATGGTTTTCTGTCTCCATCAGCCCTGTGATTGACTGACGACCTGTGCAGGTGTTCAGTGCCTCCCGTCCAATTTCAGCCGGGTACAGCTAGTGAATGGATGCATGCCTTATGTTAAAACAAGAGCAAGTCACTGAGGCTACAGATGTTTTTTTCGACCATTGTCTTTATTTTCACATCGTTTTTTTGTCCATTGTATTTAAAAGGATAACGATACAAAGCAAAACAATAGCCTGGAAGATTTACGAGCTCAGTGTTTCTGTGAAACATCCCATT
>NW_024667656.1:0-206 GCF_008729295.1 Plectropomus leopardus | reverse complement strand
TTGTGAAGTCCCACCACCAAATGTGAAATCACTGAGGTGCCGACGCTTCAACATCGCTTAAAACACTGGTGGCGCAGCGGCGTAGTGACACGGCCGTTGTGATAAGCGGTGATCACGAGATTGCCGGTTCGAGGCCCCGTTCTTACAATCAAAATCGACTTTTTCTTTTGTCAAGTTCCGCCACCAAAAGAAAATCTCGATCACAC
>NW_024667655.1:0-1099 GCF_008729295.1 Plectropomus leopardus | reverse complement strand
AAAAAAACATGATTCCATGGAAATAATAAGTATGAAAATGTGTTAGATCAGGGCCAGCTCTTGGCATAGGCGATATAGGCGGTCGGTTAGGGCGCCATCTGCTGGAGGGGTGCCGCCACGCCGCCAGTCCCCCTTGGCCTCGAGGGAAAATAATAATAAAATAATAATTTTCTATGCCCACTGGCACCCTCACTTAGTGTTTTCTGTCTAGAAAAAAAAATATATATTAACATTACAAATAAATAAACAGTGACATGTTCCTAAATTATGTGTGAGCATGTGATGTGTCATTATTGGGTGCGGAGGTGCGGGTTAGGGTTAGGGCGCCTAGGGCACCAAATTGGGTTAAGACGGCCCTGTGTTAGATCCACTACTGTACATATAATCATTCTTATGCTTCAAACATGATGAATTGAAAACAGAAGCTGACTATGAATCAAAATGGGATAGAATTATAAAAACTGATATGATTATAGGAAATAATGTAAAATGGAATATTGTTTAGGTGTTTGCCAATGTACATGGAAGGAGGCAGTCATGAGTGGGTGTGGGTAAAATTTGTGGAGAGGTAGATGGATTAACACAAATTTGGCATAACACCAAATTTAGGTCAGGAGCTAATGAAAAGTAGAAATTAAAGACATACATGATAGAATTTGAAGAGGATAATTCAAAAATAAATACATATGTTAAAGCATAAAATATATATTTTTATTCATTCATGTTTTACTTTTTGATTTCTGAAGTTTGTAGCTACACAATGTGCCTGTGACCCAAAAAATCCTGGAAGAAGTTTGATGAGTGTTGGGGGTGCGCTGGGATCAGGTAACTGGAGTGCTTAAACTTAAATTCTGGGATTTTACTTAGGTGAGGTTAGGTGTATTTTAGGTTACAGAACTTTTTTTTCTTTTACTTATCAGTCTTTTTTCTATTTTTTTCTAGAAGACATATTTCATTTATGGTTATTCAATGAATGTATAGCAGCAAACGTATGGGTCTGTGCAAAATGTTCGACCAACATGCGCAAATCTGTGTGCAAGTATTGCATTGGATTACATATATTTTTGTGTAGCTACCTCATTTTGCTATGCTGACACAC
>NW_024667654.1:0-234 GCF_008729295.1 Plectropomus leopardus | reverse complement strand
ATTGTCAAAGAACTTTCCACTATTCATCTACGTCAGCACCATGTAATGAACTCTGAAAAAAGTCTCTCCTTATTTAAATAGTTCGATATTAGCCATGCTGAATCCAGTTTTGTGATAAAGCAGCCTTTAAAGGAGCATTACAACTGCAATTATGTCCATATACAACAGCCTAATGAAACATTACTAAACAGGCTTACTTCTCAGCCTTACCTCTGCTTTGGAAAAATCATTAAA
>NW_024667653.1:0-210 GCF_008729295.1 Plectropomus leopardus | reverse complement strand
TCCTTTTGTCCCAAAGGAGTCCCTGCGAAGAGCTCATTTCATCCTGAGCACATTTTCTGTTGTCTTCAGGACGACAGGATGTTGTTAGTTTTGAGCTCTGTTATTTAGCAAAATTGATGTAACACAACACAAAACCATCGGCCGCTGACACCTGCAAATGCCATCTTAATTGCTGATAGGCCGATGACAACAAGGCAAATGCTGGCGGAT
>NW_024667652.1:0-309 GCF_008729295.1 Plectropomus leopardus | reverse complement strand
AACAGAAGCTGATGGAGAGGACTGTGGAGGACCAGAACCAGACAGGAACTCACATCCAGATGGATACTTACAAGCGGTCAGTAAGGACAAGTCTGGAGACTCCTCTTTGGCTGAGGTTGAGGTCAGTATTGATAACTGGACGGAGACCAGAGAATCTCAGTCAGGTTTACACTCTCTAAAAAATGATCAAGTTCCTGTCAGCGATAAACCATTCAGCTGCCCTGAGTGTGAGAAAAGATTTGGCAGTAAAAAACACCTGAAGCAACACATGAGAACTCATACAGGAGAGAAACCATTCAGCTGCTCAGT
>NW_024667651.1:0-248 GCF_008729295.1 Plectropomus leopardus | reverse complement strand
CATCTCCACAGGAGATCACAAAGGAATACAGCAGGCAGATGTTCATGTTGAATTTTAAGATAACACATCTTAGCATTTTGTTCTGTTCAGTTCACTTTTATCAGTTGTCTCAATGGGGAAATTCCTTCTCCACCATAGCCTTTGTTCACTTCATTCTTCTATTGCACATGATCTTAAGTGAAGGAATATTCTATGGATACTAAAGGCAGGTTGTATACAGATTGTTGGGATCCTGTTTACTGTAACAT
>NW_024667650.1:0-212 GCF_008729295.1 Plectropomus leopardus | reverse complement strand
GAAACCTACAGCCTCTGCCAGCAACCTGCAAATGCCGCCTCCACCTGCAGATTCTGGCAGACCGCTCCGACCACACCTCCACCTCCAGCCTCTGCCAGCAACCTGCAGCTGATGCCTCCACCTGCAGGTTCTGGTAGACCGCTGCTGCCAGACCTCCACCTACAACCTCTGCCAGCAACCTGCAAATACCGCCTCCACTTGTAGATTCTGGC
>NW_024667649.1:0-362 GCF_008729295.1 Plectropomus leopardus | reverse complement strand
CATTTTATGCCTTTAAGAGGTGCAAAGGACCTAAGAGAGCTTCCACTATGTCTTTTATACAAAGTTCAGTTTTTCAACTGATTTATTTAGAAATGTTTTATTTAGTTAGGGCACTACTTAGGAATAAAAAAAAAACATGCAAAAAATACTAAACTTCTTATTTCAGGCTTAATCAGTTCCAATTTACCCAAAACTACGATGCTCCATGGTGCTTGTACAGCTGCTTTTGGTGGACATCCAAAGCAATTTCTGCGTGTAAGAAAAGCCAAAAAAGTTGTATAAAAAAAACAGAGTAATACAGAATTTAACAGAGTATAAAAATAGTCAATTTGGGAAAACAGAATAAAGTAGAAAAATAACAA
>NW_024667648.1:0-808 GCF_008729295.1 Plectropomus leopardus | reverse complement strand
ATAAACTGTGTATTGTGCTTTAGGCTGCTTTCTGAATCACTGAAATAAAGAAAAATTCACCTCGGTCATATAATGAAAACATAACTGCAAGCATTAGGTCCTTTGGCTCAGACAGTGCAGTAATGTTGGCAGTAGTGTGGGCTGTACATGTGATGCGTGAATGCACTGTGCATGCAGAGGGTTGTAGTTTTACTGGATTCCTATCTAATGGGACTCGACATGTACCTACGAAAAGTAATGCACCATAATTCATATTCGTATATAACCCCCATGGGAAGACTGCAGTCATGTGACCAATGCACTGACAGAAGTAAAGATGGAAGTGGTATAAAGACCGAAAAGCTGCTAAAGTAGGCTGGAGTCCAGGATGGGCCAAACAAACACAGGACTTTCCCCAAGAAGACAGGTGTTTGTGTCCAGTGTGAAAACAGGTGAACTTTTGAGTGATTTTAAGGTATATCGTCACCATGTCTCCTTTCCTAAACCTAACATTTGCAGTTTTACGTGCCTTAAATCTAATCTGTGTAACTTTACATAAAGTACATAACTTTATGTTCAGGGCCTTACTTTACATTTTGCACGAAGTCTGACAACATCCAACCATGCTTTTTTTCCTAAACCTAACCCACTTAACTTTACTTGCCTAATCCTAACTCATGTAACTTTACGTTAAATACGTAACTAACGTAACGTGAACAAACCATACACAGAGAGTTTGCAGCGATGTACCGGTTTCAAGGTATACCATGATTTGAAAATTTTTGGTTATCAAAGATGTACATTTGCTTATTAAGTTATTGAAAAAAAT
>NW_024667647.1:0-225 GCF_008729295.1 Plectropomus leopardus | reverse complement strand
ACTCTAAGTGACCACTGAAAGAAGACATGAAACAGAACTGACGCAGCCGTTGCATAAGATGTAAGTGGATTCAGTTCAGTGTTTACCTTTAACAGCCAGATGGATCCCTGCTGATGTGCCATTACCATGCGCATTTGAGGCCACACAGTAATAAACTCCTGCTTCTGTCACATTAACACTGTAAAAGTCTCCCTCAGACACTCTGATGGATCCATTTTCACTGAT
>NW_024667646.1:0-320 GCF_008729295.1 Plectropomus leopardus | reverse complement strand
GTGACAAACTTCTGCACTTAGTATTTTACAGCTGTGAAAAGAAAGTGTTGGGCAGAACAAACATCCTGATGATCCTCCAGAAATGGAGGATATATTTCAAGCTTGCATGACGGTGGCGCTATAAGAAAGGTCATGGGGTCATTTAACCCTTTGAAGCCTAAGCAAACTGGCTTGATTTCTTTTAAAAACAAGGAAAAAGGGCAATGAGCAACTTATGAAGAAATGAGACAAAAACTGGCAAAAAATTATAAATGTTAGAATAAAAAACACAACCTAAGATGAAGGTAAAAAAGGTATAGATAAACAAACAAACAAACAAA
>NW_024667645.1:0-400 GCF_008729295.1 Plectropomus leopardus | reverse complement strand
ACATCATAGATTTTTTACAGACTTTTTTGGTAATCTAATGGGCATCATCTGATTTTGTCTGGAAAAAAGGCAAATGACCACTGTTGGGACCAAAAATTGATTGATATTACTGTATAATACATTGGCTGTACAAATTATTTACTAACACAAACAGCAGAAACTGCAAGAACTTACAGTTAACAACCACAGTTCTGCAAGCAAATGCTGACTTAATCTCAATGATCTTAAAAAGGGATTCAGCAGCACCTGAGCTGTATTTCTATGATTTCTAATTGGTTTGGGGCTCCTTTTGAAGGATCTCTTGCAGGTGCTGCTGTGTGAAGCCAACAGGCGCTCAGAATTTGGAAATGTTAAGAACCTAAAAAATAAACTCACATCTAACAGCAGTGAGGATGGTCCA
>NW_024667644.1:0-2793 GCF_008729295.1 Plectropomus leopardus | reverse complement strand
ACCGAAAAGGCAAGGCTATAGTATGGCAAAAATGTCAAAATATGACATGTCCACAAAACAGCTAAAAACACCTCAAAACAGAATTAAATAGCATGAAGAGAACGGCCATAGCATAAAATGTTGCAAAAACGGCCAAAAACATCATATTATGGCATGTTGAAAAAATGACCAAAAAGGCAAGGCTATAGTATGGCAAAAATGTCAAAACATGACATGTCCCAAAAACAGCTGAAAATACCTCAAATATCATAAAATAGCATGCAGAGAAGGGCCATAGCATAACATGTTGCAAAAATGGCCAAAAACATCACAATATAGCATGTTGAAAAAATAACCAAAACGGCAAGACTATAGTATGGCAAAAATGTCAAAATATGACATGTCCACAAAACAGCTAAAAACACCTCAAAACAGAATTAAATAGCATGAAGAGAACGACCATAGCATAAAATGTTGCAAAAACGGCCAAACACATCATAATGTAGCATGTTGAAAAAATGACCGAAAAGACAAGGCTATAGTATGGCAAAAATGTCAAAATATGACATTTCTCAAAAACAGCTGAAAACATCTCAAAACAGCATAAAATAGTGTGCCAAGACGTGCCATAGCATAGTATTTTGCAAAAACGACCAAAAACATCATAATGTAGCATGTTGAAAAAATGACCGAAAAGGCAAGGCTATAGTATGGCAAAAATGTCAAAACATGACATGTCCCAAAAACAGCTGAAAATACCTCAAATATCATAAAATAGCATGCAGAGAAGGGCCATAGCATAACATGTTGCAAAAACGGCCAAAAACATCATAATATAGCATGTTGGAAAAAATGACCGAAAAGGCAAGACTATAGTATGGCGAAAAATAGCAAAATAGGACATGTCCCAAAAACAGCTGAAATGACCTCAAAACAGCATAAAATAGCTTTCCAAAACCCACCAAAGCATGGTATGCTGCAAAAACAGCTAAAAACATCATAATATATAGCATGTTGAAAAAAATTACAGAAAGGGCAAGGCTATAGTATGGCAAAAATGTCAAAATATGAAATGTCAGTGTGTCCAGTGGCTTAGTGGATTAAGCAGATGCCCTGTGAATAATCACACTGTCCATGCTGCAGCAGTCGCAGGTTCAAGTCCAGCTTATGGCCCCTTGCTGCATGTCATCCCCTCTCACTTCCCCTTTCACACTGCTGATCTGTCCTATCTAATAAAGGCAAAAATGCCAAAAAAATAATCTTTTAAAAAAATATTTACATATATATGAAATTTCCCAAATACAGCTGAAAAGACCTCAAAATAGCATAAAATAGCAAGTTGCAAAAATGGTTTCAAAAATGGCTAAAAACACTCCAAAACAGCATAAAATACTGTGTAGAGAAAGGCCATAGCATAGAATGTTGCAAAAAACGTCCAAAAACATCATAATGTAGCATGTTGAAAAACTGACTGAAAAGGCAAGGCTATAGTATGGCAAAAATGTCAAAATATGACACGTCCCAAAAACAGCTGAAAACACCTCACAACAGCATAAAATAGCATGCCAAGACATGCGATAGCATAGAATGTTTCAAAAACGGCCAGAAACATCATAATATAGCATGTTGAAAAAATGACTGAAAAGGTAAGGCTATAGTATGGCGAAAAATGTCAAAATTGACATGTCCCAAAAGCAGCTGAAATGACCTCAAAACAGCATAAAATAGCTTTCCGAAACCCACCAAAGCATGGTATGCTGCAAAAACAGCTGAAAACAGCAGAAAATAGCGTGCAGAAACACACGATAGCATAGAATGTTGCAAAAACAGCCGAAAACAACGTAATATTGCATGTTAAAAAAAAACTGCAGAAAAGGCAATACAGCATAAAATAGCGCGCTGAGACATGCCATAGCATTCCCTAACCCAAACCAATACTTCACCTGATTTATCTGTCCCCAGTAAGATTTGATTTTACAATTTTCTGGTCTTGTAGCAAGCGCCTTAATTCACAGAGCAAATCCTCCTTGCACTTACTCTCTTTTCGAAGTTTCCTTTTGACAGTGAAGTCTGTCTAAAGTTGACAGACGTCACTGCTGATACCAGATTTTCTGTTTCCTGATCATATGACCCTTATATTAGCAGAGCAGACCTATATTAGCGAAGATTTATTTACAGAGTTACAAAGTGCTGTATCATCTTAAATCTTAAATATCATCTTTACTCTTGAAATATATATAACTTTGTCATTAAGACAACCCAAACACTTCACCTGATTTATCTGCCAAAAGGATATACGATATACAGCTGAGTGATTTTTCGTTTTAGCCGATACATCAAGTGTTTGGGTTGTCTTAATGCCAAAGTTATATATATTTTAAGATTATTTTTTACCAACTTCATTTAATTTAATTTTCGGCCTGACTCATTTATCAGTCAAACTTTCAACACACTTAATGTTCCCAGTAAGATTTGATCTCATGACCTTCTGGCCATGAAACAAGTGTCTTAACTCTCAGAGCTAATCCTCCTGGCACTTTCCCCTTTTATCGAAGTAGCTTTTGACATCGTACTGAGGACAATAGCATTCAAAATACACCTGTGCCAGGTAAGAACCGAACTCACATCCTCCGAGTTATGAATCAAGCGTCTTAACTCTCAGAGCCAATCCTGACTGATAGCTAACTAGGTTCTTGGCAGTCATAATTCAATATCGGCAGAGATGTTGGTCAAAAAGCACAACTTCTATTTTGGGGTCAAGCCAATCAATGAGCCAATATTTTCTTGGAACAGATAAATCAATATCAGTAGAGA
>NW_024667643.1:0-332 GCF_008729295.1 Plectropomus leopardus | reverse complement strand
ACATAAAATTCTTCTGTACATTATTAATAGATGCCATTTACCTCCTCCGTTATGTCTTTGTTCACCCTCTCTCCTTTAGCAGTTTTGGTGCTGCAGCAGTGTTGGTGCTGTAAAGGAGACATTAACATTTTTAACAGGCTTGACAATGCTTGACATGCTTGGCTGCAGTCACACATCAAAGGGAGTACAGTCACGGCGTGGCCACTCTGCTGCTGCTCATCCTCCCACACTGACTGTTGTGTTCACATCAACACAAACGAACTTTTAATTCAAACTAATGCAGCAGCCACAGTTGTTAGATTACATCAATGAGACTAACGTTTATCTCCTAA
>NW_024667642.1:0-234 GCF_008729295.1 Plectropomus leopardus | reverse complement strand
TGACCACAAAAATCTAGAGTATATCCGTACTGCTAAGAGACTCAATTGTCGCCAGGCCCGTTGGGCCCTTTTCTTCGCTCGCTTCTCTTTCACCCTCTCGTACCGGCCGGGATCCCGGAACGTCAAACCCGATGCCCTTTCCCGCCAGTTCCTGGAGGAGGAGGAGGCATCACCCCTCCCTGACAATATTCTTCCTGCCTCTCGACTCCTGGCATCGCTCACATGGGAGATCGA
>NW_024667641.1:0-322 GCF_008729295.1 Plectropomus leopardus | reverse complement strand
GAAGATGAGCTGGATCGAAGATTATTGGTTGTGTTTTAGCTATTAAAAGTGTTCCTCATCATTATAATGTATATCTATTTCACATACAGTGGTTTTCAGCAGGAAACATAGTCTGTTCTGTGTAACATGCTGCAACTCCACTAAAATTAGCCGAGGCATGTAGGCCTATTTCTTGGACACTTCTGAAACATGCCGTGCCACATCTGCTGTAATTACAAGAACCGTCAAAGTGGCTGCCATCAGCCTGATCAGCTGTTTGATCACTGGGTGGAGACCTTAGCTCGACTGACTGCACTTTTCTACTTTATCAGCATTTCTATGA
>NW_024667640.1:0-454 GCF_008729295.1 Plectropomus leopardus | reverse complement strand
GAATAATTACATAAGAGTTTTTATGAGCATATGTTTGGATAAAGAAACTGGCACATGCTCTGCTGCTACAGCACAGACTGAGCTTTTTTTTTGTCTGTCATTATATTCTGTTCCTGTGTGCTACATAAATTTTTGAACAGGCCAACCTGAAATGTCGCTCAAATTAACATATACTGACCAAAACAAGACTCAAAATGGCTACAAAGAGACATAAAAAGAACATCAAAATGGGACAAAACAACCAGAAAAAGGCACAAAATTACTTCAGACACATAACTAGAAAAAGACACAAACAACTTCAAATAGACACAAAATAACCAAGAAAGGATACAAAATAACTTCTAAGAGAAACAAAACAACCAGAAAAAGACACAAAATGACCTAAAATAGACACATAATAGCAAAAAAGAGACGGAAAATAATCAAGAAAAGATACAAAAATACGTCAAAGGGG
>NW_024667639.1:0-432 GCF_008729295.1 Plectropomus leopardus | reverse complement strand
GCAAACACACATAGGGATAAACCTTCTCCTTGAAAGGTAAAAAAAAACATTTTTTTCTCTGCTGTTTAACCTGTAGTTGAGTCAGCCAGTCTTGTAAATCTAAATGTAAAATAATAACGGGGTTTATCTGGTGTGTTTTGGAGCTTCTTATTGGTCTAAATGTTGGCTTAATGGCTCTCTCACCTTGTGATTTCTGGCTTGACAAGCCAAAATTGAGAGCCTATGTCAGCTATTGGCAACAGCTATCTAAAGTAATTGGTATCGACGTTTACTTTAAAATCAACTTTTCTCACAATGACACAACTTCAGCTCTCTATCTTCACAGTTAAAGAAAGATGTAGTGCTATTAAAGTAAGTGTTTGGCAGGCTGTTGTTCATCTTCATGTTGGCACTATGTGTAGACCACAGGTGTATACAGTATATCTATCTATC
>NW_024667638.1:0-482 GCF_008729295.1 Plectropomus leopardus | reverse complement strand
CTGCTTGGACCTGAACTGAGGGTGTGGTGGCTGTGGCCTGGGAAACGATCCCCACACTTTAATGTAGTAGTGTCAATCCACATATCTATTTTACAGTGGTGCCTTCATTCCCAACCCACATGGAAAACCTAACCCCAGTGAAATAAAACTGCACCAAAACACACTCTCTTTTTTGCTAAATATCCTAATGATTTATGTTTAGAAGCTGTGCTTCATAGACAGTAATTCCTCTCTTTTCATGTAACATTTATTCCCACTGCAGCGTTTCTAACAAGGTGCGCTTTGTCTTAGGAAACCAGCACATTAGGGTCAAATATTCTGCACATTCACGTCTAGACAGTTCTTAGAAAGGATCTGAGAACTATGTGTAAAAATATAAATGCATGCATGTTAATACACATAACAGTTAAGATCTGTGTTTACATGTGCAACTATCAAAACCATGTCCTTTCTGTCATTACTTTCAAGCCCACGTGTCATTT
>NW_024667637.1:0-408 GCF_008729295.1 Plectropomus leopardus | reverse complement strand
AGCCAGTTTCATTTTAATCAGTGTTTCACTGATGCTGTTTGGCTTGTCGCAAACAGGCTGTGAGCTCTGCCAACATGTACTCACCACCATTCTCTGATGACTTAAGATCTAGATGTTAAGGGGCTAAATTATCACAATATTTTTCCTCCTCTCCCAAACAAACAGACTCAGCTATTTAAACCAGTAAAAACACTGAATAAAGCGGTTTCACATTAAAATTCACTTCAAAAATGTTTTTTCTGAAGTTGCTCATTATGGAGGGCTGCTCAGTACGGTGGCCAAGGTGAAAATGCAAATGGCTCTATATGGAGCCAGTGTTTTCTTCAGTCTTGACTACTGTAGAAACATGGCGGTGCAACATGGCAAACCCTATGAATGAAGGCCTGCACCAGATGTAGATATAAATTA
>NW_024667636.1:0-506 GCF_008729295.1 Plectropomus leopardus | reverse complement strand
CAGCAGATCCACACTTACTTCTGTGTGGTGATACAGTTGGTTGGTGTGGCTCAGTGAAAAGAAAATAGTTCCTACATGAAGCTGCTAACAACAAGGTCTGTGGATTATCTTGAGTAACTGGGTCATGATTTCTGGAAAGAAACATTGCTGTTGAGTTTTTCAAATGTCTTTTCTGGCACTTTAGGCACAAAAACCATCTGCCATTTAGTTCCTTTATATTCAAGAGAGGGCAGATATCTCTACAGCCGATCTCTTCAACACTCTGCAACTCACACCGAGACAATCTAGATTTATAAATAGCACTAACGGTAGGAGGAAAAATATGTATTAATATTTTGATTTTGGGGCTAACTGTGCCTTTAATAAGCAGTGTTTTTTTTGAGTACGAAGTAAGAAGTAGAAGTAAGTGCTACACTTTTGTACCTCGAGCATGTAATGGGGAGAAGTTCAGGAAAGATAGCAGGCTTACAGAGTACAGGACGGTCCTTAACCAAGTGCTTTCAGTG
>NW_024667635.1:0-592 GCF_008729295.1 Plectropomus leopardus | reverse complement strand
TCCTGTTGCTTTTAACTAGTATGTATCTTATTTGTTTTGTTGTGTGAGTTGGTGTTGTTGGTCTTTAATTGTTGCAACTTTTATATTTCTTAGGCTTCTGTCTTGGATTCTCTTGAAAAAGAGGTCATTGTATCTCAGCAGGACCGACCTGGTTAAATAAAGGCTAAATAAAATAAATTAAAAAATGATGAGTAAATAACTCCCCCCCCCTTTTTTTTTTTTTTAAACCTTTTTCCACTTTGTTAAGCTGGAAATATACTTTTTTTTCTTTAATTTATCATGATGAACTAAATGCTGATAATATCATTACTATAGAAAAATGACACCATTGGTGTTAAGATTGGTTCCAGATAGCCTTTCTTTCATTTTGGCAATTCTGTCTGTCACTGGGTACAATCTTCCAGGAAAATGAAGGCTCGATTTGCAGAACCAAGGTGGTGCATCAACCATTGCACAACCAAAACAGGAAGCCGATAGCGCTTTAGTTTTCCTTGATAGCTATCAGTTACCAAAGAGTATCAGTGTTAGTTCTATGCAGTCACTTCCCCCAGACGCCGAAATGCCGGATGGTTGAACAACCAGAGTAACCGTG
>NW_024667634.1:0-409 GCF_008729295.1 Plectropomus leopardus | reverse complement strand
TGAAAGCAGACCAGAGTTTCTGTCTGACAATATCTGATAACATGAGGTCTGCATGAGACTGGGGGAGGATCAGAATGTCCTGAGTGTGTGTTTCCTCACTGCTCTTAAGCCCTCAGAGAGGGCGACGCCACACTCTGATTGGCCCAGAGTGGAAATGCACCAAGCTGCTGTCAATACTCACAGAGGAGATACACAGGTGATGTGAATAACACTTCAATCAGCTCAGGGGAATGTGACACTCAGTTAAGATGAATATGGAAAAGGGAAATTATACCAACTACCAAAGAATGAGGGGTTGCCACAAAGAAAATACACGCATGTGTTGGATTATCATAACAGACAGTCTGACATTAAATACATTAAGAAGTACATCAATATTCCACCACCACTACACTGTAAGTCTACATGT
>NW_024667633.1:0-1118 GCF_008729295.1 Plectropomus leopardus | reverse complement strand
ATCAGTCAGGTCTTTGAACAGTTCTGGTTGGTTGGCACTGAAGAAGCCGCCCTGGATCTGATCCACGGCCAATTTGAGCTCTGGCAGACTCTCTGGCATCGTACCTGAAACACAGGTAAACAGGAAGTGGTCTCGGTCACTCTCACCCTTGTTTTCGACATAGTACACAATGGTGCGTCTCTACAAGCTATAATATGTCGTTTTCAGCAATTTTTGGGACATGTCAAAATCTGATATTTATACTTTAAAATTTTTGCCATTTTTTTCAACATTCTAAATTATGACTATTTTGGCCTTCTTAATATGTTGTTTTTAGACACGTTAAATTTTGATGTTTGTCACCATACTATAGTATTGCTTTTTCGGCCGTTTCTTAGACGTACCTTATTATGATGTTTTTGGCTGTTTTTGCAACATTATATGCCATGGTGTATCTCAGGTAGGTGCGCACCTGTCTCCATGTCTTTTTGGGTTGCTTGAAGGCTGATCGAGGAGAAATAAATCCACTGTTGTCAACCACATCTGTGACTGACTGCGAAAAATGTTGAAATTTGACATGCCTAAAAAACGGCTAAAAACAACTGAAAACCACATTAAAAAGCATCCAGAAACATTTCATAGCATAGAATGTTGCAAAAACGGCCAAACAGAACTTAATGTAGCATCTTGAAAAAATTACCAAAAAAGCAATATTATTAAAATTTGGCATGCCTACAAAAAAGGCTAAAAATAGGTGAAAACCACATAAAATGGCATGCTGAGACACACCATGGCATAGAATGTTGAAAAACACCCCAAAACATCATAATATCACATGTCAAAAAAATATCCGAAAAAGCAACTCTATTGTATGGCAAAAAAAATGTCAAGATTTGACATTTCCAAACAACAGCTGAAAACCGCATAAAATATAATGCATGGACACCTCATGGCATAGAATGTCACAAAAACATCCAAAAACACCTTAATATAGCCTGTCTAAGAAACACCTAAAAAAGCAATACATAAAGTATGGCTGAAATTGTCAAAACTGACTGTCTGAGATCCGTTTCCGCTCCCGAAGAGCCAGTTGAGACCCACGATTCCTCTGACGGACAGCCAGACAGCTCCGCCTACAT
>NW_024667632.1:0-858 GCF_008729295.1 Plectropomus leopardus | reverse complement strand
CCAAATGACACAAATTAGATACACAAGAAGTCTGTAAAGAAAAAAAAAATATATATAAGAAAAAGACCTGATAATCTGGACAAAAAGGGGAAAAAAGTTAAATAATTACAAATGAAAAATAAATCAAGAAATGACCTGAAATGAATCAAAAAATACGCACACACACATTTCTCATTTCTGTAACTAAATTTTACCGATATAGTCATATGGATATTTCCCCCCTTTATTTGAAAATAAATTTCTATTGATTTTATTTCTCTTGTAAAAACAAAACATGGGGCATCTCTGCTGATTACCTTTTTCTCAAGTTTTAGATGAAAACTGAATTAATTTTCTCAGGTTTCAGAGGATTTTATGTTTGAGAAAGGCATCTGAAGTCAGCACAAGAAAACTGGTGTCTATGCAGATTTCAAAGGGTTAAGCAACCTCAGAGGAGACTACAAAATTTAATAAATTAAATTAATACATTTGTACATGTACATATATTTTTTAAGCTTGTTTTTATTTTACTACTTTTAGACCAAAAAACTCACATTTGCATAAAGTGTAATTGAACAGTTAAAAACATAAATGAAATATGAACATTGAAAAATTATTAAAGAGTTTCCTGGAGGTTGTGAGGGATGTGTTGGTGAAAAAAAGGCAATGAGCAAATTGGTGAGAAAACTTCCACAAATTGCAAGAAAGTACTTATAATTTTTATAATTTTGTTGTCCTTTTTTAAAATTTCTTGCATTTTTTTAAATATTTTAGTCATTACTCATTTAATCAATCAATCAATCAATCAGACATTATGTGTATTGCAGTTTTCATACGAGCAAATCATGCTTCACACAATAAAAACACCATTTTGAATCA
>NW_024667631.1:0-311 GCF_008729295.1 Plectropomus leopardus | reverse complement strand
TTAAAAAAGGAAGTATAATATATTTATTTTCAATGATATAGCCAGCCGCCCCTTCCTCTGATAAATAAAGTACAGCCCCACAACATCGACACAGAAGCTAAGCGAGTACGCCATTTTTGAACATTTGCTCGTCTGTACCGTCCGCAGCAGCTGATGGAGGCAGCGGCAGAGCAGCAGCGCCACCATTCAGTGCAGTAACATTTTTCTCAATGAAGTCTGGTGTTTTTCATGTAACGGCTTCAAATCCCCGTTAATGAGGGCTGTCTTGGGGGACGGTAAAGCGGTGGAAATATTGTAATTGGTTTGATTTC
>NW_024667630.1:0-609 GCF_008729295.1 Plectropomus leopardus | reverse complement strand
TAAAAATCTACTTAGCAGGTAATGTATTGAATGTAATTCATTTTTTGTGATGTTTTTTTTCATGTAAAAACAGTGTATAACAAAAAACTGGCATTAAAGGGTTAAAATTCTGAAAAGTAATGGATATTTATGATCAGGACTGATGTGGGTTAAAAAAATTAACTCAATGAAAATAGAAAATTATATTAAGGTATAATATTTTTAAAAGCGAGGTCACTTGTATTTGTCGATGCAGTGATGGACTGTGTTTACTGACAATAGTCTTCAAGAGTTCCTCAGCCTTTATAGTAATATTTCGTTTACAGTCATGTTGGTTTTTAATGCAGTGGAGTCCGGGGGGGTCAAAGGTCACGTCCAATTCAGTGTTGGCTTTCAGCTTTGTCACTTATGTTCTAAAATTTCTGCAGATTTTCTGAATCTTTTGGTATTACAGGTTGCGGATGGTGAAATCCATTCATTCTTTGCAGTTGTGCTTTGAGAAATGTTTTTAAAGTGTTGGACCGTTTTGACCAGTTTTTCAAAAAAGTGAGACTTTTACAGATTCCCATTTATACCCATCGTAACACTTAAATCTGTGACCAGTGAACCCGTTTACCCGAGAAATGTTCC
>NW_024667629.1:0-648 GCF_008729295.1 Plectropomus leopardus | reverse complement strand
TGAGCTTAAAAAGTGCTGAAAATAAAAAATATGTACATGTATTTATTTTTTATAAATTTTATTATGTTTTTTGTGTAACGTGATTTAATATATAAATTAAATAAAATTATCAAACAGTTCTGGACAGAATAGCTCTTTTTCAAAACAAATTATTTTTAGTTAATTTTCTTGTCAACCTTTTCTAATTTATTCCAATCTGTGGGGCATTTCTTGCCAAGTTGGTCATTACCTTTTTCCAGTGTTTCTGAAAGAAATCAAGCAAAGTTGCTCAGGTTTCAAAGGGTTAATGTGGAGTCAGAAACCAGTTCTGCTCTCTGCGATGTTCACATGTGGCAGAATGTCATTGATATTTTCCTCATTAATGATGAATTATTTTACACACCCATCTGCACGTCCTTTTGTGTGTAACAAGCAGTGTACATGGGTTGTGAACCTGCCTGTGTAGATGCATTTCACTGTCTGAGTAATGTGCCTTTTAACCCTGACATGACCTAAAAATCTGCAAAAAAAGTGGAAAAAGTTACAAGAAAATTACTTAAAAATAAGCACAATAAAAAAGTAAAAAACTGACCGTCCACTGTCTGTTAAAAAAACAAACAAACAAGAAAACTACTTTAAAAAGCGCTGAAAACGATTACATTTTTTATT
>NW_024667628.1:0-753 GCF_008729295.1 Plectropomus leopardus | reverse complement strand
GAGGGGGGAGACGAGGACATGGATCTCATCAGAGAAGTTAAGAATCCCGCTCAGTGATAAAAAGATGTTGGTGTTGTGTCAGTATGTTTGCTATACTGTTTATACCAAGTTTGTACCAAGCCTTAGTTGCATTAGGCTATTGTAGGCAATACTGCAAATTAATAATCAAGTCTGCATTATGGCAATGTTTGGATTTGTTTATGTGTATGATCGTGGGTACATTACGTATGAACACTTTCCAAATAATCACCAGGCACTTTGAAAAATATTCTTTCAAACTTTTTCCCTTTTTTTGTCATAATTTATTTATGCTCATAAGAGAAACTCTAACATGTCCCGATTTCCCTCCAAGGATTTTATTAAATGTTACTGACTGATTCTAAACCAAGTACAAAAATTTAATTTTAAAATGAGAACTGAGGCTGTACCGCGCTGAGTAATAACATTGGTAAGGAATCCTGTGTTACCAACCATGTTTTGCCAGCATCTCAGGAAGGTGGCTGAATAAAGCCCCAAAGTAAAGGCCAAATTGTGGTGATGGAAAAACAGCACGACCTCAGATATCTGAAAGAAAATGGGTTCTGCAGGTACACAGACATTCCCACTTTATGTTAATCCCATGTAATTTTTGCTGTCATTTGATTCTTAATCAAGACAATCTGGTAAGAACTGCCACAGCTTGTCAATATGGGCTTCATACTTGGAATTTAAAACATACAGTTAAAAAAATGCAATTAAATATTGAAATTCTGC
>NW_024667627.1:0-739 GCF_008729295.1 Plectropomus leopardus | reverse complement strand
TGTTAGCACCTTCTTTGGGACTACTGGTGTTATTAGGTGCCAGGTAGTAGGCCTCGAATAAGAGCTGGGCTGTGTGTGTGCTCATTCTGTCTTACTTTAACAGGTTTTTCAATGTGCAGTGTTTATGTGAATGATGTTATGGCCTCGACAAGCCTCTCGAGTCCAGCAAGGCTGTTATCCTGCAAGCCAACCTGGTAGTCAACTCTGGCACGGTTCGTTGGCTGCAGCCCCCGCTATAACTTCAGCAGAGGTCTGAATGTGCCTTTAGATTGATGCTGGAAATAAGGTGTGTGTGTTTAACATAGGCAGACAACAGCTGAAATACAACTGAGGTTGCATTCATGTCACACTCAGGGCAGTGCAATAGCACCATGCTAGCAAATCTCTCTGTGTGTTCCAATACCCCAAATCCAAATACTATTTAGTATGCCAAAAAAAAATAGTTGTCCAGATACATAGTATGTCAAATGCAGTACAGTGTCCCACAGAAATCAGTCAGAGTTGATCAGATCAGTGAACAAGATAACCAGATATGGCAGAAGCGGAAACGTTAAGACCAGCACAATGACCGGTTAAGTTTCACTTTCACTGTGTCTGGCATTAGACTGCTCCATCTGTGCCCAGTATACACTCTGTGCTCAGACAGTGTGCAGCAACAAACAACCAAAAGGAAGATATATGGCCACATTCTTACTGCAAAAAATGCCCACTAATACCTGCTAACACTTGGCTTTTTAAC
>NW_024667626.1:0-573 GCF_008729295.1 Plectropomus leopardus | reverse complement strand
CTTTGCTTTCCTTTCCTCTCCTCCCCTCTTCTTTGCTTTGCTCTTCCTTCTCTTCCTTTACTTTCTTCTCCTTTCTTTCCCTCTTCCCTCCTCTCCTCTCTCCTGTCTTTTTGCTGATGGATCAGATTTCCAGCAGTTCATGGTAAAAGGGGGCGGTGTGGTTATGGAGAGGGGTGGGTCTGTACAGACAGGAAATGCATTCTGATTGGATGTTGGGACCTCCACAGGCTGACCTAAAAGTTTGCACAGTGAAGGAGGAAGTGGTGTGTTGCTGTAGCTGTTGGACAGGACAGGAACCACTTTGACTGCTCACTGCTGTTGACTTACTGTAACGGAAAACTTGCAGCCATGAAGAGATCTTCCAGGTAAATAATGGCTTTAAAATCGATAATCAATGCTTGACAGAGAGAGCGGGTGAGTGTGAGCACAGGGGGTTTACTGAAAAAGCTTTCCTGGAAAAGACTGTCGTATGCTCTTATTGATTTGCAGCACCAAAATGAAGAAAATGTTTGTTTTTATGTGACGAAAAGTGTGTGGCTTTAGTCTTTGAAAAAATTCCTACACCGCCTTTAA
>NW_024667625.1:0-715 GCF_008729295.1 Plectropomus leopardus | reverse complement strand
ACACTGACAGCTTCGGCCACTTAAGAATGAGGTGGTGACTAAAAATAAATGCGCACAGCATCAGACCCAGATGGTATGGTGAACCCTGTCTCCTAACATGTGCATTCGTATAACTAATTGCTAGTTGATAAACCATTCACTGTCAATGTATTCTTTAGTTTTACAAAATATGTTTGTCTTTTTTTTCTAAACAGGATTCCTGCACATCATCCAGCAGCATGTGTCCAAATCAGCTGCCTCTTAAGGACAGAGACTTTCCATGGGAGAAGGAAGTCCCATTTCTGGGGAGTTGGGGCCATAAAATGCCCATAAAACTGTGTCCACAAAGTTACCAAAAACACACAGTACCACTGGTTACAAGGGCTTGTTCTCATTCCAAAATCATCTAATAGGTTTAAATACCTGTGAAAGTTGTCAGAAAGCAGCACAGGAAAAGGGATGTCGAGCCAGGTTTGAAAGGGTTAAAGAGGCAGATATTGTGATGTTTTCGCTTCGTTCAGTCAGTCTTAAATAGCTTTTATATACCACATTATAACATTGATATGAATACATTTTTCAATTTTATCTTCCATTGGTCTTGGTATAGCACTGGTTCAGGAAAAACCTTTTTTATTGCACTCCTACTCTGCAGAACAGAGGTGTCCAGAACTTTCTGAGCAAAAACACTACAGTTGTGGAGCAAATCATTTCCAACCTTGCAGAACATGGAAGTTGC
>NW_024667624.1:0-600 GCF_008729295.1 Plectropomus leopardus | reverse complement strand
TCCTGAAAAGCTGAATGGATATTTGACCAAACTTGGTAATAGAACTCTTGACACACACACAACAACACACTTGAAGTTGAACTGTATATTATAAGCTGTATGTTATAAAGGTATTGGTAAAACCAATTGTATATTCAGTTTCACTTTCACATTTAGAGTGCATGTGTTGGAAAGCTAATTTGTAATGTATAATAATGTACATCCTAGTCGACAATACGGGCATCTGTATTAGGTGTTTGATTCCAGTACTACTTTGTATACATCTGTGATTCACAAAGATGTTGACACGTTTAACGGACCTTTGTAACTTTGCTACAGTGCATTTATGGTACACAATAAAAGATATGACTTTCATCCAAAACTTACACATATACATTAAATAATTCAGTATTAGGTCCTGCTACAGGGATGACTCATACAGATCACCAGAAAAAACACTATATGCCACATTTGTACATTAATATATAGCAGATACGTTGTAAGTTTATGTTTCAAACAACACTTTAGTTATGTTTGGCACAAAAAAATGCTTGGTTATTTTAGGAAAAGATCATGTTTCAGCTTGAAATACCAAGGTCTGGGGATGCCCAGTAGCTCATG
>NW_024667623.1:0-328 GCF_008729295.1 Plectropomus leopardus | reverse complement strand
GAAAACTGCCTTGAAACTCTTTGGTTATTTTAGTAAAGAAAACACACAGAGATACTTGTTGGATGAATACCTTTTCAAGGCTGTGTGTAAAGTGCGTCAGACACAATAGTCTATATAAAAATGAAGGTAAAAGCCCAGAAAACAACTGCAGAGTCTCATTGGGCCAATGAATACTACATTTCCTTCCTTGACGTGCTTTTGAAGAAGGCACGCGAGTTGCTGAAATCACACAGACAGGAAGCAGAGGGGACCTCAACCAACATGCACACTGGACAGCAAATGATACAACAGATTTCTCACTGATGACTCACTTCAGACTAATTCTAAC
>NW_024667622.1:0-1377 GCF_008729295.1 Plectropomus leopardus | reverse complement strand
AGTATTGTTATTGTTACTATTATTGTTATTATTATAACCTTTAAGGTTACAAAAAAAGTTTGAGGATGGTAAAAAAGCTTTATCAAATGTACACTTACAGTGATTTGAAAAATTTACAGGTCTCAAAGTGATTATTCTTCAAATATACTTTGGATCACTTAGGCTACTCGTGCATAGTTTCAGACAGAAAAGCCATTCAAATGTCAAACTGTTGTTGCTCTTTAATTACATTTATGCCTTTATTTGCACTGTTCTTTCTACTTCTATTGTAAATTTCTAAATTTCTTCTATTGTAAATTTTTAAATTACTATTTCATATTTCTTTTATATTTGCTACACGTTAGGCATTCTGTGGACAGCAAAGTAAGAATTTCATTGTACAGGGAAACATGTTTCCATACTGTGCATATGACAATAAACACTTTGAATCTTGAATCTTGAATCTTGTATTCAACTGGACCTTTGACAGTATTTATGTTTAGTTTCCAGCTTTTCTATCAAGGTTTCACCCCTTATCTTCTGTAGGTAATACAGTTAAGCTTCCAATTCTGCCAGATTTTTAGATCTCTCAGGCAATTTGTTTTATTGCCTATTTCTGCATTTTCAGCTACATTTTTATGGAATCATTTTGTCATGCACGGGTCAATTTTTAAATTTTGGGGTATTTGGCCACCACCATAACAAGTCTTTTTTCAGATAGTGGGGAAAAAATGTCCAAAATACACATTTTAGTGTTTTAAATGTGCACATTGCATATTTAAACATAGACATTTGTAATACAAAAAATCATTTTCTATATGCAAGTAATCAACTGGTGCTCGTTGATTACTTTAAATGCCTTTTCTTTTTTTTGAAGACAGATTTCTCCACTTCAGTAAACATGCACCAGACTTTCCAGTTGTACTTATATCTACAGTATATTGAGAATACTTACAGAAGGATTTGTTCATATATCATTCAAAACTTGATTTATATATGCTTTCCTTTTACCCATTAAAACTTGGCTAAAACTTTTTTTTATGTTGACTATTTTCTGATTTGCAGAGTAATAAAAAGGAAATATCCAAAATCCCCTCTGTAAAACCTTGAGCTGCTGTTTGTTATTTAGGAAATGAGAGGGGTGGGGCAGGTGAAAAAGGTAAGAGGGACTTCAAATAGCTTTTCAAGCACTAGTGGAGGGAATAATGTTTTTTGGATTTGGCATAGAGGAACAACATTCAACTTAACATGGTCATATTTTGTATTTATTTTAAATACTCCAAGAACCCTCAGACCCCAAGCGGGTTTGATAGGTACACCTTGTTTAAAATCTCTAAAATCATACCATTTATCATGGCCAGAAACTGAAATATGGTTATTACTGGTGGAGGGAAGGTG
>NW_024667621.1:0-6980 GCF_008729295.1 Plectropomus leopardus | reverse complement strand
TAAAAAAACACTTTTAATTAGGTTTTCTTTCACGTAACAAAACAAATCCAAAGCTAGGGGACGATCCACCTAAAATAAAAACTAATCGTTGACGTACATACATGTCACAGGATTATTATTTTGAGACGAAAAAAGAAATATTTATATTTTTCTTGTTGGTGACACATAAAAACATTAACGTTATATCGTGATTATCGTTTCACTTTCTAATTTATTCAAAAACTCACTCGTTGGTGTGGCTGCTCTAACCTGTTAACAAGGACGCTGAAATTAAAAAAAGGTTTTCGGCTGCACTGCTGCTCTCTTTATGTCAGCAGACGGGAAAAACTAAAACGTCAAAGTACACGTCAAACATTTTTAAGGCAGTTTTTATCACCCTGATGTTTGTTCGAGTGTTTGTGTTTTAGATGAATTTGGTTTTAAGTTGATATTTAAGCTACAAAAAGCTGTTCTGATGTCATGATTGACAGCTGTGTGAGCCAATCGCTGTGCTCGCAGTAAACGGTGCTGCTTGCAGTTGATCCGTCACAGACTGTAGCTCCAAATGTCACCAGTCGAGATTGCAGCAATATTTGGGCTATTTTGGCTTCATTTTTGCACAGTGGGAGGAAGTGGAGTGCATCTTTGTATCCGGTCAGTGGCTGGAGCAGATTTTAGCTGTTTAAAATGCTTCCAGATGCTAAAATTACAGCGTTGCGATATTGGAAAGAAAGCGATCATGATGAAAACAAACTTTATTTTTGCATCAATCTACAATATAAACAGTATGTCCATCATATCGATCCGTTTATCATGTTGTAACAGAGCAGCATTTTCCGGTCCTGCGCTAGGATTGTTTGCTTGCATATGAATATAGAAATGTGACTGTACGCTGCCTTGTCGCCTCAGTGCTACAAACCGTTGCTCTTTTGACAGTTTTATTTCCTCATGATGTTTGACAGTAGGTCCGTGTTGACTCGTAAGTATTTTGGTGTGACGGCTGAAAGCGGCAATCACACTCTTTTGCTTTTCTTCTTCTTCTTCTTCTTCTTCTGTGCCTTTTTTCGCTCATTTGAAACTCGAAAAACCCATTTATGCCACATATACTGTTCATATATTGAACCATGCCTAAGGTATTTTCATAAAATATTCATAAATTTGCATATGTAATGAGATAACAGTGGGAAACTGATTTTCTTTGATTTGTATGTCCTGCTACAGGCGTGAATGTTACCACGGTGATTGATGTGTCGAAACGTGCGGGATTCTTTGTAGATGGGTGCTATGACTTTTCTTATTGATAACTTTTATACTTTTTGAGTTATTAAGGTTTAAAAACAATCCGATTGACATCAACTGTATTTATATCTGCTATTGTATACAGTACAAACTCCACTCGTACTTCAAAAATGCTCAGTTATTGCACATCGATCAACTGTACCTCTGCTCATCACCACGACGTGTACAGTTTATGAATTATTAGGAGCTATATGATACATTAAAGTCTATGGAGCCCAATTCAGCCACATTGTATTTATCACTCAACCTGTAAACGACAAACTCAAAAGATCAGAGAAATCATAGTGTAGAATATCATAAAAATACCATTGAAAAGTCAGTAAATAATGACATAAAAATGTCAGTACAGTATGCAATGAAATATGGCACAAACTCAGTGTCGTATGTCATAACTTTTTTTATGTAAAAATTGTCGGAGTAGTACGCCAAAATGAATGCCAGTAAAAAATCATAGTATGCCAAAAAATTGTCACTTAAAAGTCAAAACGTGCATCATAAAAATGCCATTAGAAACATTATTATAAAAATATTATATTTATTCCATAAAATGCCATTAATAGTGTCATAGTTAAACAAATTCTTTATAAAATGAAAAACACAAAAAATTATAGTATAATATATCAAAAATTGCTATCAAAAGTCATGTTATAACAAATCATAAAAATGCCATTAAAAATAGAATACACATAAAAAAAATCATAGTATGTCAAAAATTTTCATTAAAAGTCATGGTATAACACATAATAATAATGCCATTAAAAAGTCTATAAAATGCCATAAACAATCTCATAGTTTAACACATTATTTTAAAAAAAGAGGGAAAAAAAATCAGTATCTAAAAAAATTGCCACTAAAATGTCATAGTATAGTGTGTCATAGGAATGCCATTAAAAAGTCTGTATATTATTCCATAAAATGCCATTAAAATATCAGAGTTTAATATGTTATTTTTTAAAAAACACACGAAACGAATCATAGATGGCCCTGTCTTAAAATCCAGATGATGAGATTGTTTCTGCATTAAGATGAAATGATAGTTTTCATACATCGCAGAGTTTTTGCTGTTAAAACAAACCAAAGACCTGGTGGTCACTTCCTCCAGCACGCGCAGCGACGTGGACTCGTTGTGCTCCGTCACGGAGGAGATAACGAGTCAGTAAAGCGCCGAGTTGTGGAAACAACTCCGAGTAATCCTTCATCATGTGACTCATAGTAATAATCACTTGATAATGAAGACGGACGTCTGCGGCGCAGCAGGTGACACCGACAGAAGAGAAGAGCCGCTCAGACCGGAGAACCTCAACATCACCGGGACATTCACCGAAACATCCTCCGGTGAGTCACATCGACACGTGCGAACCATGTTTTTATTAATTATATGAGGAAGAAAAGACAGGAGGTAAACACAGATTCATGTTTGTGTCACTTTGTCTAAAGTTTTGTGAGCCGCCGCTGATCCTGGGTCAGTGTGCCTTCGTGTGAACGTGCGTAAACCTGCTATAAATACACCGGAGGCGGCGGTTGATGGAAAATTGTTATTTTCTGTCAATAGAGACAAAAACCCAACAGCAACAGCGCGCGCTGTTAATTGCAGGTTTTCAGCAGATTGCCTCTCACAGTTCTGACCTTCGTTCATTCACTGACATCAAATCATTCAAATGCAAATGAGCCGCGGGATCAGATCCGGGGAAGCTGTCCTATAAATACAGACATAAATCATCCCGTTCTCCTTGCAGGGCCCGACAGAGGTGATCCTGCACAGCGGGGGACCACGAGACAGCAGAGGTCGTTTTTTGGAGGACAGAGTGTGAAAAGAGTCGTATGATGTCCGTTGTTGGCGCGCAGCCTTTCATCAAACCAATGCAGCCTGCGCCGTCCGTTTCGCCCGGTATCCAAAGGAGACACACACTCCCCGCGAGCGAAGTCCGACCCCTGAACACGCAAGATGCCATAAGCGTGTTTGAAATCGAGCGAGAAGGTAAGTGACGCGTCTTATCCGTCTTATACTGAAGGAGAAATCCGCTCTGCTGAATCCGCCGAGTGAAATAAACATCGACAGAGTGCGTAAAACCATGTGGTGCTGACAGACCGAATGTCCTTTTTGAGTTTAATTTACACTCCTATCAGATGTTTGTTTATTGACCCTTTAAATATGTTAAATCTGGGCTTTTTATATATATATTTGCGCCGCCAGTAGTGTGCGTAAAAGTAGTGCCAAACCATTTTTTGCGCATGGCCACTTTTCTTCCCTCTCTTTTTCTCCCTTTGTGTGACTTTCTTTTTTTATTAAAGAAATAATCCGCTCTGTTAAATTACTAATCCGCCGAGTTAAAGCAAGCAATACTTCGGCAGGGTGCGTAAAACCATGGCACCGACAGATCTCATTACTGATCTTAGTCGAGGCCAAGCCATTTTTGCGGACGGCGATTTTCTCTTTCTCCATCTCTCTTTTCCCTAAAACCTTGATTCAGGATTCAGGTTTCAAATGGTTAAATATATACTAGACACTCAGCGGCTATTTGGGTCGCCTTTAACATGTGTAGAAGAAGAAATTACGGACGGCCATTCTCGTTCTTTCTTTCATTCTCTCCCCATCTCTCTCTTTCTTTCAGCGTTTATCTCAGTATCGGGTGAGTGTCCTCTCCACCTGGATGAGGTGCGTCACTTCCTCACCCTGTGTCCGGAGCTGTCCATGGGCTGGATCGAGGAGGGCCGGCTGGTGGCTTTCATCATCGGCTCTCTGTGGGACCAGGACAGACTCACCACAGTAAGATATGCTGCACTTTTCCAAATCATCACAAAGATCTGATCATACCGAGTAACCTTTAATCGCTTTGCTCCAGGACGCGCTGACTCTCCACAAACCCCGCGGCTCCACCGTCCACATCCACGTCCTCGCCGTCCACCGCACCTTCAGACAGCAGGGCAAAGGTCCCATCCTGATGTGGCGCTACCTGCAGTACCTCCGCTGCCTGCCCAACGTACGCAGAGCGGTGCTCATGTGCGAAGACTTCCTCGTTCCCTTCTACCGCAAATCTGGCTTCAAGGTGCTGGGCCGCTGCGCCATCACCGTGGCTAACCTCACCTTCACGGAGATGTGGTACCCCATCAGCGGCCACGCGTACATGCGGCGCAACAGCGAGGCGATCCGGTTCCCTCAGCACCCTCTGACGCTGCCGCTGGCAAAGAGGGATGAACATGTTGATGTATGATGTGGTGAGTTATGACGCAAAGAAATCTCCACACACTGTAAAATCTGACAAGTTCACTTAAAAAGAAATCTAAGAAACTAATTACTAAGTTAAGTTTACTTAAAACGTAGTGCCATTATCTTAATTTGTGAAGCCGTTGCAACTTAAAAATGACAAGAAATCAATCTTTCTATGTTTTAGTAACTTCAGTAAAATGAGTTTACTGTGTTATTTATCTATTTTGCTGTCAGTCGTTTTTCGTATTTTCTTAATCACGTTAATCAAATGAAGCCTAAGCAATGGGGCGTAAAAGGCATTAAACAACTTAACAAAAAATGTCCCACAAATTTTTAAAAATTAGTAAAAGGTGAAGAGAAAATTTCCTGAACAATAGTTTTTAGAAAGGAGGGAGGATTATTAATTACATATTTAAAATTATGTTACAGGTTAACAAAACAACTCTAAAACCTTCTAACTTGATAATCGGAAAAATCCTCTTTGTGATGATCAAGTAAAGTCACTAACTTTGTTTACTGTAATTGCAACAACTTCACAAAATTAAGTAAATATGGCTAAATTTTGACTAGATATAAAGTGAATATATATATTAAAATTAATAGTTCTTTTTACTTAAATAAATCAATCAGTCTCCTTTTTAAGATAAACTTGTGCAGGTTGTCTTTTTTCTTTTTTGAATCAGTATTTTATTTTTTAGATATTTAATATTATTTTATATATACATAATATTACACTAAATTCTGTGCGAAATTGTCTTATGTACAATGAAAACAAGAATGTACAACGCTGTAATGTGATGTAGGCTCACTTTGTTAGACTCTATTCGGTGTTGCATTGGACATTTGGGAGCACGTTAAGCTGCACCTGCTCAGCACCTTTCTCACTTCCATAACTATAGACTGACGTCAGCGGCCGAGCTTCAGCTGCTCAACCGCAGCTCCGGCAGCTCTATTCGGTTGCTTTAGCTGTTGTTACCATGGCTGGAGTTAGAAGGGGATGCACTTATCAGCACATCCAGACTTTGTTTTGTGATGTAACATAACATATTCAATTAATTGTTTTATACAGTTGTTTTTTTAAGATGAAATGTGAAAGGTTTTTCAGTGGTCTATAGGAAATGGTCTTAAAATAAATATAAAATAGCATGCCGAAACATGCCATTGCATAGAATGGCGCAAAAACGTCCAAAAACACCATAAAATGGCGCAAAAACGACTGAGAATGCCATACTATAGTATTAAAAACTGCTTAAAACCACATAAAATAGCCTGCTGAGACAGGCCATAGCATGGAATGTCGCAAAAACGGCCAAAAACACAATACTGTAGCATGTCAAAAAAACTGACTAAAAACATCGTAGTGTAGTATGTAGAAAAATAACAAAGTACGACATGTCCCAAAAACAGCTGAAAACTGCATAAAATAGAGTGCCGAGACACGTTATAACACAGAATATCACAAAAACGTCCCAAAACACCATAATATGGCATGTCGAAAAAACCACAGAAAATGACACAGTATAATATGTCTGTTGAGAGTCCAGCCAAAAATGGGAACTTGGATCCAGATCCTAACCCAAGCTGTTCATTCCCCCTAAAGGAAACTAACCCCTTCATGAACATGCAAACGGCCGCACCCTGGCTTATGAGCATGTTTTACATGTTCATTAATCAGCAGCAGCAGTATCTTGAGCAATCAGTGACAGGAAAGCACATGAGGAGAGGTAGAAACTCCCGGGCAGCAGCAGGTGGAAGCTTCTATTCGAACATGCCATCCCAAAGCCAGCCAATGAGGAAGGACGGAGAGTGGGGTGATGACGGGATGGACTTCCAGATAAAGAGGAACAGCAGATCACTGTGTGTGCTTTTTGGGGCTTTTTGTGCTTGTGTGCTTCTGCTTTATATTGCCTTGACCTTGTGTGAGACGTTGTACGTAACTCCTGTAAAAGGGAGCGAGGAAACTGTTGCTTTTGACATTTTTATCTTTGAATAAAGCCTGCCTCGAGCAGTTTTAAAATTTTTCTACCATCCCTTGGTGTTCACCTCTTTATCTCTCTGAGAATCTGGTGAGTGGCTAAAAAGACGGTGGCTGGAGAAGAGTGACTTTTAAATTTGCTGCTCTGCTACAAGCAACAGCATGAAATGTTGCAAAAACGTCTAAAAACACCATGTTACGGCATGTTGGAAAAATGGCCGAAAGCACCATACTATAGTATGGCAAAGAGTGTCAAAAAATTACATGTCCCAAAAATTAGCTGAAAACACCTCAAAACAGATTAAATAGTGTGCCAAGATGCATCAAAGTATAGAATGTCACAAAAACGGACAAAATCAACAATGATATAGCATGTTGAAAAATTAAGCGAAAAGGCAAGGCTATAGTATGGAAAAATGTCCAAATATGACATGTCCCAAAAACAGCTGAAAACACCTCTAAACAGCATAAAATAGCTTGCCAGGACACGCCATAGCAAAGAAACTTGCAAAAACCGCT
>NW_024667620.1:0-971 GCF_008729295.1 Plectropomus leopardus | reverse complement strand
ATGCACTTACATTTGCACAGGTGCACGTCCGTATCCTTTCACATTTTAATCATCCTTTATCTCTTTAAAACCAAAGCAAATTGTTTTGATTTCTTGAAAAAATATGGAGAGAAGGCAATGAGCAACTAATGAAGACATGGCCCCCAAATTAGCAAGAAATTAGTAAAAAGAAAGGTATAAGAAAATTACCTGAAAATCAGCAAAAAAGTTTAATTAGAACAATTATGAAAATAGTTTACTTGACTTTTTTCAATAGTTTTTTTATTTTAATTGTCCCCCTTAAATTTTTTTAAATTTCAGCTCATTTTTTTTTACCATGTTGCTCACTGACTTTTATTCCATGTTTCAGAAATAAATCAAACTGATTTGTTTAGGTTTTAAAGGATTAAACAGCTTGTAAAAGGCATCTGTAGGCAGCACAGGAAAACTGACATCGATTCAGGTTTAAAATATAAATAAAATATAAATAAAAATGTTCTAGAAAAAACTCTACTGATCTGCTGTTAAAGTGCTTCTATCGCTTCCTTCACTAGAGGGCAGTGATTTCATGATCTTATTTTCCTCTGCAGGTACAAGAACATCCCTCAGATGTCGTTCGACGACACCGGCAGAGAACCTGAACAAGCCTTCAGACTCAACAGAGACCCCGCTGCTGAGCTCGAGTACCCGACAAAGTGAGGGCAGAAAAAGTTATTTTTATCACTTCTTGCCTTCAAACAGAAACTTTTGGTCTTAAATCAACAGTTCCCTTCTGTCTTCAGAGATATCACTGAGCACTCAAGAAATCTGCGGCTTAAAGAGTCGACTTGTTTGATACTTTGTGTGTTCAAACCACATTTGTTTCTCAGATCAGATGTTGCAGACAGACTGTCTGCACTGTTTTCTGCACGTGAACGGAGATTTGTGCGTCCGCACGTCAACAGCCGATCAGCACGGGTTGATGTGGTGACGACAGAGGCGTCAGTTTTTTT